>NW_019154189.1:1580142-1627328 GCF_002288905.1 Enhydra lutris kenyoni
CCAATCAAGAAATGGGCAGAGGACATGAATAGACATTTCTGCAAAGAAGACATCCAGATGGCCAACAGACACATGAAAAAGTGATCCACATCACTAGGCATCAGGGAATACAAATCAAAACCACAGTGAAATAGCACCTCACACCAGTCAGAATGGCTAAAATTAACAAGTCAGGAAATGACAGGGAATGTGACCCAGCAATCACACTACTGGTTACTTACCCTAAAGATACAAATCTAGTGATTGAAAGGGGCACGTGCACCCAAGTGTTTATAGCAGCAATGTCCACAATAGCCAACCTATGGAAAGAACCTAGAAATCCATCAACAAATGAATGGATAAAGTAGATGTGAGATATATATATGGCATATATATATATGCCATATATTTATGCTATACACACACACACACACACACACACACACACACACACACACACAAAATGGAATACTATGCAGCCATCAAAAGAAATGAAGTCTTGCCATTTGTGATGATGTGTATGGAACTAGAGGGTATTATGCTGAACGAAATAAGTCAATAAGAGAAAGACAATTATCATATGATCTCCCTGATAAGTCTAGAGACAATGTGGGGGGTTTGGGAGGGAGGAAAGGAAGAAATGAAATAAGATGGGATCGGGAGGGAGACAAACCATAAGAGACTCTTAATCTCACAAAACAAACTGAGGGTTGCCTGGGGGAGGGGGGTAGGGAGAGGGTGGTTGGGTTATGCACATTGGGGAAGGTATGTGCTATGGTGAGTGCTGTGAAGTGTGTAAACCTGGCGATTCACAGACCTGTTCCCCTGCGGCTAATAATACATTATATGTTAATTAAAAAATTTAAAAAATATAAAGAAGAAAAAAAGGTTATTATGGAATTTGTTGTATTGAACCTTTCATTGTAATGATAAATAGGTTTAAAAAATTTTAAAAGGAACAAGAATAGTGAGAACGAATTTAAAATAAAAGTGGTATCTATGAAATATAGATATATAGATATACCCCTGACATTGGGGTTTTACAGTTTTATGGGGACCCTGTGGTGTTTGTCCCCTCGTTCTTTCAGCTGGCTTTCTGGGGGAGGGGCCTGCTGTGTTGTTTTTTAGTCAGTCTTGCTTGGGTCGAGTCCTCCTGCTCCCTATGAAGGGGCTGGGCTCTGTGGAAACCGTTTTTTCAGGTTTTTGTTCTCTGGAGATTTTGTTCTTCAGGATCTTTTTTGTGGCTTTTCAGATGTTTAGTGGAAAGAAAACTGCACCCAGACTTCTGCCTCAGAGAGAAGCCTCAGTCTGCTCCCCTCTGGGTGGTCCAGAACACACAGACTCCCCCTCTGCAAACTCCACTGAGCTGTGAGACCTCCCACAGGCAGTGCATGTCCCCAGCCACTGTCTCAGGGGTCACCCAAAGCGCCCGCTTGTCTCTGCACTCCTGTACCACTAAAACTGCAAGCGATAGTGATCCAAGGAGCCCGCTTCCAGTGGCTGCCTTTGCCGGGACTGCTGTCTGGGTCTCCAGACCGCCTGAGAGATCCCAACCAGAGATAGTGTGCTGAGATTTTCAAGCCTGTGCTGGGAGTGTTCAGACTCTTGGCTGGTCCTAGAGACCACAGGCTAGCGCCCACAGGGAGTTCTCTGTGGCGAGGGTGGGGAGTGTGGTTCAGATCCCAGTCACGCAGTGCACTGGCAGAGTGCAAAACACTGTGGTTCTAGAAAGTGCCGGCTGGCATCCATACCAGACTCTCTCACTTGTGCCGGTGGGAAGTGCACCTAGCCCAGCTCTTGTGCAAGCAACGGAATGGGCTGGAGGTTTAGCCGCACTCTCTCTGGCACAGGTGGTCACCGGTGGTGGAGCTGTTCTGGCTCCATGGGCATAGACCTGTGCCACAACCACCCTATTCCATCAGTTGCCCCTTAAGAACTTTTGCTCTTTTTGGGTGCTTTTAACCAGACTCCAAGTTATGCTGGTTCCCAATCACAGTGCACTCTCATATTGGGGTATTTCTTTCTAATGGGTCACTTCTGGTGGCTCCCTCCCCCTTCTGTGTATCCTCCAACATCAGTCTGATTGTTTCCAGTATGCTTTACCTCTTCACTGGAGTCTTCGGCCCCCATAGATATCCAGAAGTGTATCATCCTACATCTCAAGTTGATTTCATGGGTGCTCAGAGTGTTTTGGTCAGTAATTAGTTCACTTTAGGGGACCAGTTGAAACAGGATCTCCTACTTCTTCGCCATGTTGCCCTGGAACCACAAGAGGAAGATTTATAAACCACAAAAATAAGAACGAACAAACAAAAGACCGAAAAAAGAAAAAGAAAATAAAAACACCCAAAATGAACACCAAGAATAAGATTTAAACATATGAAAATAAAACAAACAAACAGAAAGACTGACAAAAGAAAGAGAAAATAACAATAAAAACACAGAATAAAAGGGGGGGAGTGACAGGAAGGTGGGATATAATCCTCTGATGTGGGTGAGAAAGAATATTTCAGGTCTTCCTGGGTGTATCTTGTTATCTTCATTAGCGGACTGAACTTACCAGAGATACAGTTAAATTAAAGCTGATATATTTAGAGAGGTCGTATTGAATAGGGAAAAAAGGGACTACATTGATGCTTATATCTATATATCTATATATCTATATATCTATATCGTCTATATCTATATCTATAAATATAGATATAAAAGTAAAGCCAATAAAACTATATGTATGAAAAATGTTCAAGTTAAAAAGCTGCTATGGAATATGTAGTACTAAATAACTATTTGAAATGTTAAGATATAGATGTAGGGAAAAGAAGGGCCATCTGTACCCCAATGTTTATAGCAGCAATGACCATGGTCGCCAAACTGTGGAAAGAACCAAGGTGCCCTTCAACGGACAAATGGATAAAAAAGATATGGTCCATATATACAATGGAATATTATGCCTCCATCAGAAAGGATAAATACCCAACTTTTTTATCAACATGGATGGGACTGCAGGAGATTATGCTGAGTGCAATAAGTCAAGCAGAGAGAGGTAATTAACATGTGGTTTCGCTTACTTGTGGAACACAAGGAATAACATGGAGGACATGGGGAGACGGAGAGGAGAAGTGAGTTGGGGGAAATTGGATGGGGAGATGAACCATGAGAGCCTGTGGACTCTGAGAAACAAACTGAGGGTTTTATAGGGGTGAGGGCGGGGGTTGGGTGAGCCTGGTGGTAGGTATTATGAAGGGCATGTATTGCATGGAGCACTGGGTGTGGTGCATAAACAATGAATTCTGGAACACTGAAAAGAACTAAAAAAAAGACGAAATACGGGCGCCTGGGTGGCTCAGTGGGTTAAGCCGCTGCCTTCGGCTCGGGTCGTGATCTCAGGGTCCTGGGATCGAGTCCCGCATCGGGCTCTCTGCTCAGCAAGGAGCCTGCTTCCCTCTCTCTCTCTCTCTCGCTGCCTGCCTCTCTGTCTACTTGTGATCTCTCTCTGTCAAATAAATAAATAAAAATCTTAAAAAAAAAAGACGAAATACATTTGGTATATATATATATATGTATGTGTGTGTGTGTGTGTGTGTATATATATATATACATATATATATATGTATATATATATATATGGTGAGACCATGAAGATCTAAACTCTTATCAAATTTCAAGTATACAATACAGATCAACTATAGTCACCGTGAAGTACACATAATACTTTTAAATTATTCATCCCACATAACCAAACCTTTTTATCCTTTGTCCAACATTTCCCCATTTTCCCACCCTTAACCCTTAGCAACCATCATTTTATCTCGAGTTTTATGAATTATACCTTTTTATATTTCACCTAGAAATAATAATAATAAATAAAAGAACAATAATCATTAGAAAGAACTTTAAATAAAGAAGAGGACAAAGAAAGAAAAGTTGTATTTTTGGAATATACAGGCTGTGAGGCAGTAGCGGGAGCTTAATATATTGTTTTCCCTTATGTTGGGCTTTTATAGCTGTTTTTTTTTTTTCAGTGTTCCAAGTTTCATTATTTATGCACCACACCCGGTGCTCTGAGTCCACAGTCCCTCATGGGGTTTTACAGTTTCATGGGGTCCCTGTGGTTGTTGTCCTCTTGTTCCTTTCCCTGGACTTCTGGGGGAGGGATGCATTGTTTTTCAGTCAGTCCCGCTTGGGTGGTGTTGCCCTGCCTGCTATCAAGGGGCTGGGCTCGGTGGAAACCGGTTTTTCGGGCTTTTGCTCTCTGAAAGTTTTTGTTCTCTGGCAGCTTTTTTCGTGCCTTTTCAGAGGGTTAGAGCAAAGTAAACTGTCCACATGGAGACCTCAGCCTCAGAGGGAAGCCACAGTCTGCTCCTCTCTGGGTGGCCCAGAACACACAGACTGCCCCTCTCTGCAAACTCTGTTGAACACTGCAGTCTCCCACAGGCAGTGCACACTCCCAGACACCATCTCAGGGGTTGCCCAAGGCCTCTGCTTTTCTCTGTAGCCCCTTGCCACCAAAACCACACATGATACTGTTCTGGGTGTGCCCAGTCCTGGTGGCTGCTGTTTCTGGGACCACTGATTCAAGCCAACACCAGGTGCGCTCAGCCCCCGCGATGGTGGGAGGCAGTGGAGGTGGCTGTGGTGGCCGAGGCAGCCACCGGCTCCAGGGACCACTGAATGGAGCCCATGACAGGCCCCCTCAGGTGCAAGCAGGTGCTGACTGAAGCCGTCCTGGGACCGTGGGCTTGGGTCCACGCCTGCAGCCGCCTGGCCCCAAAAATTGTCCCTTAAGTCCCTTTGGTCTGTTTGAGTGTTGTTATCAGTCCCTTCCTGACTTGTAGCCACTGGTCTCCAAGTTATCACTGGTCCCCAAGTGCAGGCACTTTCGCGTTGGGGTATTACTTTCCAATGGCCCACTTCTGGTGGCTCCCTCTCCCTTCTGTTGATGCTCTGATATCTGTCTGCATACTCCCAATCCTCTGTACCTGCCCACTGATGATCCTCTGACCCTGCAGAGATCCAGAAGTGTGTAATCTTACATCTCAGTCTGACTTCATGGGTATTCAGAGTGCTCTGGTAGATATCGGGCTCCACTCAGGGGTCCAGTTGAAATAGGGCCTCCTACTCCTCTGCCATCTTGCTCTCCCACCCCCATTTTCTCTTTTCCTTTAGATGAGTCTGGCTCGGACTTTTTTTTTCCATCTTATTTATCATTTCAAAGTACTAGCTCCTCATTTCATTGATGTGTTCTACTGTTCTTTTGGTTTCTCTTTCACTGATTTATGCTCTAATCTTTATTATTTCTCTGCTCCTGCTCCATTTAGGCTTTATGCACGGTTCTTTCTCCAGCTCCTTTAGGTGTATGGTTAGGACATTTATTTGAGTCCTCTCTTGCTTCTTGAGAAAGACATGTATTGTTATATACTTCCCTCTTTGGACCGTATAGAGGTGGGGACGTATTATCTCGAGTTTTATGAACTGTACCTTTTTATATTTCACCAAAAAATAACAATAATAAATGAAAGAACAGGAATCATGAGAATGAATTTTTAAAAAGAAGAAGAAAAAGAAAGGAAAGTTGTATTTAAGGAATATACAGGCTGTGTATATTGCTGCACCCCAAAGTTTTGATGCAAACCAAAGTTTTGAACCCCTGCTTTTCACTTTCATTTTTTCCATGTTTTTTTTTTCTTTGTTTGTTTGTTTTAATTCTTCTTTATTTTCCTGGTTGACCCCTTCATTCTTTACTAAGATGCTCTTTAACTGCCAAGTGTTTGTGTTCTTTCCAAATTTCCTCTTGTGATTGAGTTCATGTTTCAAAGAACCCTGGTCTGAAAACATGCAAGGAATGATCCCAATATTTTAGTATCAGATGAGACCTGATTTGTGACCCTGTATTTGATCTATTTGGAGACTGTTCCATGTGCACTCCAGTAGAATGTGTATTCTGTTGCTTTAGGATGACTATACCTGTGAATTCCATCTGGTCCAGTGTGTCATTTGAAACCCTTGTTTCCTTATCTATATTCTGCTTAGATGATCTGTCATCTATACTTTCTTTAGTTTTTCATTAATCAGTTTATATAATTGGCTGCTCCCGTGTTTGGGACATAAATATTTGTAATTGTTAGATCTTCATGTTGGGTAGACCCCTAAATTATGATGTAGTGTCCCTCTTCACCTCTTATTACAGACTTTGGTTTAAAAATCCAATTTGTCTGCTATAACGATTGCTAGTCCAGCTCGCTTGTGATGTCCATTAGTATGATACATGGTTCTCCACCCCCTCACTTTCTATTTTTTTAAACATTTTTTTTTTATTTTCAGCATAACAGTATTCATTGTTTTTGTACCACACCCAGTGCTCCATGCAATCCGTGCCCTCTCTAATACCCACCACCTGGTTCCCCCAACCTCCCACCCCCCACCTCTTCAAACCCTTCAGATTGTTTTTCAGAGTCCATAGTCTCTCATTGTTCACCTCCCCTTCCAATTTCCCCCAACTCCCTTCTCCCAACTCCCCATGTCCTCCATGCTATTTGTTATGCTCCACAAATAAGTGAAACCATATGATAATTGACTCTCTCTGCTTGACTTATTTCACTCAGCATAATCTCTTCCATTCCCGTCCATGTTGCTACAAAAGTTGGGTATTCATCCTTTCTGATGGAGGCATAATACTCCGTAGTGTATATGGACCACATCTTCCTTATCCATTCGTCCATTGAAGGGCATCTTGGTTCTTTCCACAGTTTGGCAACCGTGGCCATTGCTGCTATAAACTTTGGGGTACAGATGGCCCTTCTTTTCACTCCATCTGTATCTTTGGGGTAAATACCCAGCAGTGCAATTGCAGGGTCATAGGGAAGTTCTATTTTTAATTTCTTGAGGAATCTCCACACTGTTCTCCAAGGAGGCACCCCCTCACTTTCAACCTGGAGGTGCCTTGTGGACTGAGATGTGTCTCTTCTAGACAGCATATCAATGAGTCTTATTTTTATCCAATCTGATGCCCTGTGTCCTTTGATTATGATTTACTCATTTACATTCAGAGTAATTATTGAAAGATATGAATTCAGTGCCATTGTATTACCTGTAAAATCAATGTTTCTGTATGTTTTCTCTTTTCATTTCTGGTCTTTGTTACTTTGGTGTTCTCTTGAGGCTTACAGGATCCCTTTTAATATTTATCTTGGGGCTTCTTTAGTGATCACAAATTCTTTCAGTCTCTGTTTGTCCTGGAAGCTCTTTATCTTTCCTTCTGTTCTGTATGAGAGTCCTTGCCAGACAAAGTGCTCTTGGCTGCATATTTTTCTCATTTAGTACCTTCAAAATACCATGCCAGTCCTTTCTGGCCTGCGAGATCTCTGTGGACAGGTCTGCTGCCAGCCGTATGTCTCTACCCTTATAGGTCAAGGACCTCTTGTCTCGAGCTGTTCTCGGGATTTTTCACTTTATCTCTGAAATGTGCAAACTTCACTATTATATCTGAATTTGTTGACCCGTTTTTATTGATTTTGAGGGGGGTTCTCTTGCCTCCTGGTCTTGAAGGCCTATTTCCTTCCCCATATTAAGGAAGGTCTCATCTATAATTCATTCAAATACAGCCTTCTGCCTCCCTTTCTCTTTCCTCTTCCACTGTGACCCCAATTGTTCTAATATTGTTTCACTTTATGGTATCACTGATCTCTCAAATTGTCCCCTCGTGTTCCAGTAGTTGTTTAACTCTCTCTTTCTCAGCTTCCATATTCTCCATCATTTTGTCTTCTTTATCACTCACCCTCTCTTCTGCTTCATTTATACTAGCAGTTAGAGCCTCCATTTCTTATTGCATCTCACCAATAGTGTTTTTTTTGACCTTATATTTTTGTTCTTTTATTTCTCCAGTAAACGATTCTCTAGTGTCTTCTATTATTTTTTCAAACCCAGTGACTATCATTATAATTGTTGTTTTGAATTCTAGCTGTGACATCTTACTTGTATCCATATTGATTCCAACCCTGGCAATGAATACTGCCTCTTGTTCTCTATTTTGGGATGATTTCTTCTGTCTTCTCATTATGTCTAGAAAAAAACAGATGAAAGAGAGAAAATACAAAAAAAAATTTTAAAAGCAATGACACCAGAAAATTAAACACTACGCAAATCAGAAGAGATCAGAAGACAAAAGGAAAAGAAAGGGGGAAAATGAGTATAAAATCAAATGAGAAGTTGAACGAAACAGAACAGTAAACTTGATCCTGATTGTATTTTGGGCTGTTTGTTAGAGGAAACTAGATCCCAAAATAGGAAAGAAAGAAAAACATATATGTATTCAAAAATGTATTTAAATAAAGTGAAAGGAACCATAAAATGAAATGTGTATATATATATATATATATATATATATATATATATATATATAAAATGTTAGTGTGAAAATGAAAAAGCAAAAATTCTTAAAAAAAAAAGAACTGATAAATGAAGGGGGAAAAGTCAGTGGGGAGATGAACCATGGGATTCTTTGGACTCTGGGAAACAATCTGAGGGTTTTAGAGGGGGTGATGGTGGGAGATGGGTTTGCCCAGTGATGGGTATTAAGGAGGGCATGCATTGCATGGAACACTGGGTGTTATACACAAGCAATGAATCATGGAACACTACATCAAAAACTAATGATGTACTGTGTAGTGACTAACATAGCATAATTTAAAAAAGAAGAATTGATAAAATAAGAAAATTGCTGAAGAGGAAAATAAAATATACAGCTGAAGGAGTAAAGAATAGTAAGAACAAACTATGAAAACTATATACTTCTTTCCCAAAGAGCTGGAGTTTTGCAGTTCTGTATGCTTGGTTAACTTAGTATTCACTGGAAGATCCTGCTCTTCTTCTAGGGGAGCAGCCTGGTGCACTGATTCTCAGATGTCTTTGCCTGGGGAGAAGTGCACTGCCCTTGGCAGGGGGCCAGGCTCAGTGTAAGCGGCTCTGGAGCTGTAGTGGGGGTTGAAAATATCGGCTCCCTGGTATCTAGTCCCAGAGCTGAAAGTTCATGAACCCCACTCTTCATTGCATCTTCAGAGAAAAGCAGTCAATCACACTTATCTCCCTGGTTTCCATCCAATATCGGTGTTCACCCAGCCTGTGACCAAGCATTTTTATCTCAAGCATGTGACCCTGTTTGGAGTCTCCAAACTTCAGAGACTCCTGCAGTGTGCTCCCGTGCAGCTCCTCCTAGGCGAAGGAGTGGGTTCTCATAGAGGCTCCTGCTCTTCCTGGGCCTCTGCTTGGAGAGGCAGTTGCCCAACCAGTCCATGCAGTGGTTTGCATGGTTTATGGCAACACCAAGCAAAACCTGGTGCCCGGACTCGCTGTTTGCAGCTGGCTTCCCTGCTCCAATGCTTGGGATCTCTGCCAGCCTCAGGCACCCCTGGTCTTTTTGTGACCCTGGGGATCCTGAGACCACACACTGTCCTACCTGGGATGATGCCCTGTTTTGTCTCCCGAGAGCCTTTCTGGAAAACTTCTAGAAGTTCCGAGTTTGAGTTCCCTTGTTTAGAATGCTTTCTGGTACCTGGCTTATGGAGGCCCCCCTTTGCCATTTATCTTCCAATATATCACCTCAGATTCACATCTCCACACCTCCTACCTTGCAGAAAGTGGTGGATTTCTATCTGTAGTATAGTTAGTGATTCTTTTCTCAGATATCTGGTTGATTTCACAGGTGTTCAGAATGATTTGATAACTACCTAGCTGGATTCCAGGGACCAGATGAAATTAGGGCCCCTTACTCATCCACCTTCTTTTTTTTTTTTTTAAAGATTTTATTTATTTATTTGACAGACAGATCACAAGTAGGCAGAGAGGCAGGCAGAGAGAGAGGAAGGGAAGCAGGCTCCCTGCCGAGCAGAGAGCCCGATGCGGGACTCGATCCCAGGACCCTGAGATCATGACCCGAGCCGAAGGCAGCGGCCTAACCCACCGAGCCACCCAGGCGCCCCTACTCATCCACCTTCTTAACTCTCAGACAACCTTTGGTTTAAAATCTGGTTTGTCTGATATAAGTACGGGTACTACAGTTTTGTGTTTGTTTGTTTGTTTTGTTTTTGTTTTTGTTGTTGTTGTTGTTTTTATGACCATTAGCAAGCCAACTTGTTCTCCATCCCCTCACTTTCAATCGACAGGTGTCTTTAGGTCAAAAACGAGTCTCTTATAAGCAGTATATCAGTGGGTGTTGTTTTTTATCCGTTCTGATACCCCATGTCTTCGGATTGGAGCATTTAGTCCATTTATATTCAGAACAGTTATTGATAGATATGAATTTAGTGTCTTTGTATTACCTGTAAAGTCACCGTTCTTATAGATATTCTCTGTTCCTGTCTAGACTTTGTTGCTTTTTGTCTCTCTTTCGCACTCAAAGGGTCCCCTTAAATATTTCTTGCAGAGCTGTTTCAGTGTTCATGATCTCTTTTAGGTTTACTTGTCCTGGAAACTATTTATCCCTCCTTCTATTCTGAATGACAGCTGTGTTGGATAAAGTATTCTTGCCTGCATGTTTTCCCCACTCAGCACATTGAATATGTCCTTCCACTCCTTTCTAGCCTGCCAAGTTTCAGTGAAAAGGTCTATTGCAATTCTTCTGAGACTCCTAAATGCAAATACTATTTTGATTTATGGAATCACTGAGTTCCTTATGTCTACTTTCATGATCTAATAGTTTCCCTCCTCCCTCCTTTTCAGCTCCATTATTTTCCACAATTTTATCTTCTCTATCACCTATTTTCTTCTCTGCTTCTTCAGTCTTCATTGTGACTATATCCATTTCACTTTGCATCTACTTATAGCACATTTTTTTAAAAAATTGCAGCCTGACTAGTTTTAAGCATTTTATCTCAGCAGCAAGGGTTTCTATGGTGTCTTCAATGCTTTATTCAAGTCCAACAAGCAGTCTTATGACTGTCCTGAATTATTATTCAGATATATTGCTTATATCTGTTTTGAGCAGGTCCCTGGCTGTGATATCTTCCTGACCTTTCTTTCTAGGGATAATTCTGCTGCCTTTTCTTTTTAGTTAAGTTTCTGCCTTTTGCATGCTTTGAGAGTTTCTCATGTTTCCTGCTCCTGAGAGTAAGGCTATATTAAGACAGGGTCATACATGGTCCATAGCCTGTCAGGCACTTCAGGATGTTTCTGATGTATGCTGTATGCATTCTGCTGTTGCATTTTGGCTGCCCTTTCCCACTCCACAGTCCTCTGAAGAGCTCCTTCTTGCCTTCAGTAGGGAGTTTTTGGACCTTTAACCAAATGTGGTTTGATTCGTTGTTGCTGTTGTCATTGTTCTTGTTGTTAAAATAAGCCTGAGATAAAAAGGTGGGGGGGGGGAGAAAAATCCTTATTTAAAAAAAGGAAAAGAAAAGAAGCAACAACAACAACAACAACAAAACACTACCAATCAAAAATTATAAACCTGGAGACGGGTGACAAGATGGTGGAGAAGTAGAAGGTGCTGTTTCAACCGGTCCCCTGAAGTGAGTTGATTATCTACCAAAGAACTCTGATCACCCATGAAATCAGCCTGAGATTACAATCATACACTTCTGGATCTCTATGGGGGCAGAAGACGCCAGTGGACAGGTAAAGCAGAGTGGGAACATCGGACTGGTAGTGGAAGATAAACAAAAGGGGGAGGGAGCCACCAGAAGCGACCCATTAGAAAGTAATACCCCAATATGAGAGTGCCCTGTGATTGGGGACAAGCACTAAGCTAGAGTCTGGTTGAAAGCACTCAAAAAGAGCAAAAGATCTTAAGGGGAAATTGGTGGAATCGGGCGGTTAGGGACAGGGGCTTAAGCCCATGGACCCAGGATGGCCACCGCTGCTGGTGCTGAGCCAGAGAGAGTGCGGCAAAGAAGTCAGGCGTTGGTCCCTGAGCCATGGGCGTGAGTGAGAGTGTCTGGGTGGCAGCACGCATGAGAGAGTCTGGTGTGGAAATTTATGGTGCAATCTATAGAAAGAAAGACTTCACAGGTAACACGATGTCAATAAAAACGTACCTCTCAATAATCACTCTCAATGTAAATGGCCTAAATGCATCATAAAAGAGCAGAGGGTTGCAGATTGGATAAAACGACAAGACCCATCCATAAGTTGTCTACAAGAGACCCATTTTGAACCTAAGGATACATCCAGACTGAAAGTGAGGGGATGGAGAAGCATCTTTCATGCCAATGAGTGTCAAAAGAAGGCTGGGGTAGCGATTCCCATATCAGATGAATTAGATTTTAAACTGAAGACTGTAGTCAGAGATACAGAAGGACACTACATCCTTCTTAAAGGGTCTACCCACCAAGAAGATCTAACAATTGTAAATATTTATGCCCCCAATATGGGAGCAGCCAACTACATAAGACAACTGTTAATCAAGATAAAGAGTCATATTGATATGAATACATTAATAGCAGGGGATCTTAACAAGCCACTCTCAGTAACAGAGAGATCATCCAAGCAGAAAATCCATAAGAAAACAAGAGCATTGAGTGACACATTGGACCAGAAGGACCTCATAGATATAAACAGAACATTAGACCCTAAAACAACAGAATATTCATTCTTCATGAGTGCACATGGAACCTTCTCCAGAATAGACCACATACTGGGTCACAAATCAGGGCTCAACCGATCCCAAAAGATCGAGATTATTCCCTGTGTATTCTCAGATCACAATGCTTTGAAACTGGAGCTCAACCACAAGAAAATGTTTGGAAGGAATTCAAACACCTGGAAGCTGAAGACCACCTTGCTTAAGAATGCTTGAGTCAACCAGTAAATCAAAGAAGAACTTAAACAATCCATGGAAACCAAGGAGAATGAAGACACTTCAGTCCAAAACCTGTGGGATATACATAGCCATCCAAGCCTCCCTCAAAAAAAATTTGAAAAATCCAGAATACACCAGCTGTCTCTACACCTTAAATAACTGGAGAATCAACAACAAATTAAGCCAATTACACACACAAGAAGGGAAATAATCAAGATTAGAGCAGAGATCGAGGAGATAGAAACTAGAGATACAGTAGAACCCATCAATGAAAATAGAAGCTGGTTTTATGAAAGAATCTATAAGATCGATAAACCACTGGCCAAACTAATCCAAAAGAAAAGAGAGTAGACCAAATTAATAAAATTATGAATGAAAAGGGAGAGAGCACAACGAACACCAGGAAATACAAACAATCATCAGAAATTACTATCAACAATTATATGCCAATAACTTAAGACTAAGTGGATGCATTCCTGGAAAAAAATATAAACTTCCAAAACTGAATCAGAAAGAAATTCACAACCTGCTTCAACCAATATCTAGTAACGAGATTGAAGCAGTCATCCAAAACCTCCCCCAAAAACAAAAGCCCAAGACCTGACGGATTCCCTGGGGTATTCTACCAAAGTTTCAAAGAGGACATAATACCTATTCTCCTGAAGCTGTTTCAAAAAATTGAAACAGAAGGAAAACTTCCAGACTTTTTTTTATGAAGCCAGTATTACCCTGATCCCCACACCAGGTAAAGTCCCCACCAAAAGGGAGAATTTCAGACCAATATCCCTGATGGATATGGGTGCTAAGATTCTCAAGAAGAACCTAGCTAATAGCATCCAACAGCACATTAAAAAGATTACCCACTATGACCAGGTGGAATTCATCCCTGCGTTTCAAGGATGGTTCAACATTCGCAAATCAATCAATATGATAAAACAAATCAATAAGAGAAGAGAGAAGAACCACATGGTCCTCTCAATTGCTGCAGAAAAGGCATTTGACAGAATCCAGCATCTGTTCCTGATTAAAACACTTCAAAGTATACAGATAGAGGGAACATTCCTCAACTTCATAAAATCTAACTGTGAAAAACCCACAGCGAATATCATCCTCAATAGGAAAAAGCTGACAGCCTTCCCTTTGAGATCAGGAACACGACAAGGATGCCCACTCTCACCACTCTTGTTCAACATAGCATTAGAAGTCCTAGCAACAGCAATCGGACAACAAAAAGAAAGGAAAGGTATTCAAATTGGCAATGAAGAAGTCAAACTCTCTCTCTTCACAGCTGACATGATACTTTATATGGAAAATCCAAAAGCTTCCACCCCCAAACTACTAGAATTCATTCACCAATTCAGTAACGTGGCAGGATACAAAGTCAATGTACAGAAATCAGTGGCTTTCTTATACACTAACAATGAAAATACAGAAAGGGAAATTAGAGAATTGATTCCATTTACTATAGCACCAAGAACCATAAGATACCTGGGAATAAACCTAACCAAAGAAGCAAAGGATCTGTACTCGATGAACAACAGAACACTCATGAAAGAAATTGAAGAAGACACAAAATGATGGAAGACCATTCCTAGCTTACAGATCAGATGAATAAGCATTGTTAAAATGTCTGTACTGCCTAGAACAGTCTATACTTTCAAAGCCATTCCAATCAAAATTCCAGCGGCATTTTTAAGAGCTGGAGCAAACAGTTCTAAAATTTGGATGGAACCAGAAGAGATCCTGAATTGCTAAGGAAATATTGAAAAAGAAACACAAAACCGGGGGCATCACGTTGCCTGATTTCAAGCTTTACTACAAAGCTGTGATCACCAAGACAACACGGTACTGGCATGAAAACAGACACATAGACCAGTGGAACACAGTAAAGAGCCCAGATATGGACCCTCAACTCTATGGTCAAATAATCTTGGACAAAGCAGGAAAAAATATGCAGTGGAAAAAAGGCAGTCTCTTCAACAAATGGTGCTGGGAAAATCGGACAGCTATGTGTAGAAGAATGAAACTCAACCATTCTCTTACACCATACACAAAGATAAACTTGAAATGGGTACTAGACCTCAACGTGAGGCAGGAATCCATTAGAATCCTAGAGGAGAACATAGGCAGTAACCTCTTCAACATCGGCCACGGCAACTTCTTTCAACATATGTCTCCAAAGGCAAAGGAAACAAAAGTGAAAATGAACTTTTGGGACATCATCAAGATCAAAAGCTTCTGCACAGCAAAGGAAACAGTCAAGAAAACAAAGAGGCAACCCATGGAATGGGAGAAGATATTCACAAATGACAGTACAGACAAAGGGCTGATATCCAGGATCTATAAAGAACAGCTCAAACTCAACACACACAAAACAGATAATCATATCCAAAAATGGGCAGAAGACATGAATGGACACTTCTCCAATGAAGACATACTAATGGCTAACAGACACATGAAAAACTGTTCATCATCGCTGGCCATCAGGGAGATTCTAATCAAAAGCACATTGAGACACCACCTAACACCAGTTAGAATGGCCAATATTAGCAAGACAGGAAACAGCGTGTGTTGGAGAGGATGTGCAGAAAGGGGAACCCTCTTGCACTGTTGGTGGGAATGCAAGTTGGTGCAGCCACTTTGGAGAACAGTGTGGAGAGTCCTCAAGAAATTAAAATTAGAGCTTCCCTATGACCCTGCAATTGCACTACTGGGTATTTACCACAAAGACACAGATGTAGTGAAAAGAAGGGCCATCTGTACCCCAATGTTTATAGCAGCAACGGCCACGGTCGCCCAACTGTGGGAAGAACCAAGATGCCCTTCAACGGACGAATGGATAAGGAAGATGTGGTCCATATACACTATGGAGAATTATGCCTCCATCAGCAAGGATGAATACCCAACTTTTGTAGCAACATGGACGGAACTGGAAGAGATTATGCTGAGTGAAATAAGTCAAGCAGAGAGAGTCAATTATCATATGGTTTCACTTATTTGTGGAACATAAAAAATAACACAAGAACCCATGGGGAAATGGAAAGGAGAAGGAAGTTGGGGGAAATTGGAGGGGGAGATAAACCATGAGAGATTGTGGACTCTGAAAAACCATCTGAGGGTTTTATAGGGGTGTGGGTGGGGGATTGGTTGAGCCTCGTGGTGGGTAATATGGAGGGCACATATTGCATGGAACACTGGGTGTGGTGCATAAACAATGAATTCTGGAACACTGAAAATAAATTAAAAAATAAATTAAAAATTTAAAAAAATATATAAACCTGATTTCAAAGAAAACGAACGGAGGAAAAAAAGATAAACAGAGGCCTTATCCAAAATAAAAGGAAAAGGCAATTTAAAAACAAAAACCCAAGAGGAAAATAAGATAGAAAAACTGATAACCCTGATTCCAAAGGAAAGAAAAAGAAAGGAAAGAAAGGAACAGAAAATAAAAAGGATGTAAAGCCTGGTCCTTTTTTCTGCAGAACTGCATGTGATGCTTTAAAGCCCTCTATGATCATTAGACTTGATGCATGCAGGGTGCTGCCTGTGCTGTCTTCTGGCGGAGACCCCCCACTGCACTGGCTCAGTCAAACCGGTCCCAATAAATATGTACTTCCATCTCTTGCCTCCACTGGGTGCCACTGTGTTGCTCTTGCCTCCACTGGACGCCACTGTGTTGCTCTCTGAAGTCTGACTGTGTTGGTGGTGTGGGGAAAATGGCTCCACCCTACTATTTCCTCCCCAGACAGGGGATCTCACAACCCTCCACTGTTCAAGAAGCCCTCACAGAATAGAGAGAGCCATCAGCATGCCCCGCATCACAGCTCTCCTGTGTTTTGTCTTTGGCTCCCTGCTGGGATTCAAAACTCCAAGTCTTAAAGAAGCTGGCACCACAGGGACGCACCCCTCCCCTCTAGAGAAGAGCCTCCCTGTGCTGTGTCTGGTGTCCTTTGTCCCAGGAAAACAGTCCCAAGTTTGCATAGCTTGCAAAATCTATGGTGTGGCACTTTTAAAAGCAGCGACTCAGTTATCCACCTTCTGCACACGCCTCTGTCCCCTGACCCATGAGCGGCCCTTTGCTGGTGCCTGCAGGGTCTTTTGTCCTTGGAGAGCCACTATATCCTCTTCCAAATGTACTCCAGGAAGAGAATGTTCTCCCCCAGTGTGACACAGGAGATCCCTATATCACCTTGTGTGTCATTGGTCCAGCGGCCTCCTCCTCCTCAAGAGTGCAAGCTACAGCTCCACTCTGGCAAAAGTCATGCACCTCCAAAACCTCAGAGTTTGAGCTCCCCAGGCTCTTTGAAAAAAAAAAAAAAAATCTGTGACATTCAGAACAGTTGCTCCCCAGTCTGTGGTCTGTAGAGGTTTTTGTCCTGTGTGAACCTGAGGCCACACTCTCTCACCCCCTCTCTCTTTCTCTCCCTTTCTCTCTCTGTGGAAAGCGTCCCCTCCCTTCCATGGCACTGCAGTTTTTCTCTCCCTCAATTCACTTCCACACTCCTCGCACCTGCCACGCTGTCTTCCTTCAACTGTGGAGAGGCTTCTCTCAGTCTCCACATTGCTTTCCTAGGTGCTCCAAGTGATCTGACTTCAATACAGGTGTGATTGAGGGGCTAGGAAAGCCCAGGGTCGCCCTACTTCTCTGCCATCTTGATTCTTCCCCATTCATTTATTGATGGTCACTTATGTTTCTTCCATATCTTGGCTAATGTAAATAACGATGCAATAAACAGAGGGATTCATAAATCTTTTCGTATTAGTGCTTCCTCTTTCTTTCAGTAAATACTCAGTGAAATTACTGGATCATTAAGGTATTCCAATTTTTTTGTTTTTTTTGAGGAACCCCCCCATCCTGTTTTCCATACTGGCTGTACCTATTCACATCCGCACCAACAGTGCATGAGGGTTCCCTTTTCTCTACATCCTCAGCAGCACATGCTATTTCTTCTCTTTTTGATATTAGCCATCCTGACAGGTGTGAGGTGATCCTGAAACCATAAAACTCTGAAAAAGAGAACAATAAACAGTAGTTTCTTGAACATTGGCCTTAGCAACATATTTATGGAAATGACTCCTTAGGCAAAGGAAACAAAAGCAAAAACAATAACAAAAATCTACTGGGACTACAGCAAAATTAAAAGCTTTTGCATAGCAAAGGAAGCCATCAACATAATGCAAAACAAGCAACTGAATGGGAGAATACATTTGAAAGTTATTTATCTGGTAAAGGGATACTATCCAAAATATATACAGAACTTATACAACCGAACACCAAACAGCAACAACAACCAGAACAACAGCAAATAGTCTGACTAAAAGTGGACAGAGTACCTGAATAGACATTTCCCCCCAGAGAACACAAAGAAGATGGCCAACAGACACATGAAAAGTTGCTGAACATCATGAATCATCAGGAAAATGTAAATCAAAATCACAGTGGGGTATCACCTCGCCAGAGCATTTAGGCATGAAGGCAGAAAGGAAAGGATCCAAGTCAGAAAGACAGAAGTAAAATTACCTGCTTTAGATGACAGGATCTTATAGGTAGAAAGCTCCAGGGGATCCAAAAACACTGTTAGAACTAATGAATAAATTTACTAAAGTACCAGGTGACAAAATCAAGATATGAAAATCATCTGGTTTCTATGCACTAGCAAGGAACTGTCTGAAAATTGAATTATGCAAGTTGGTGCAGCCACTTTGGAAAACAGTGTGGAGATTCCTTAAGAAATTGAAAGTAGACCTTCCCCATGACCCTGCAATTGCACTATTGGGTATTTACCCCAAAGATACAGATGTAGTGAAAAGAAGGGCCATCTGTACCCCAATGTTCATAGCAGCAATGGCCACGTTCGCCAAACTGTGGGAAGAACCAAGATGCCCTTCAACGGACGAGTGGATAAAGAAGATATGGTCATATATACTATGGCGCATTATGCTTCCATCAGAAACGATGAATACCCAACTTTTGTATCAACATGAACGGGACTGGAAGAGATTATGCTGAGTGAAATAAGTCAAGCAGAGAGAGTCAATTATCATATGGTCTCACTTAACTGTGGTGCATAAGGAATAACACGGACAGCATTGGGAGTTGGAGCAGAGAAGTGAGTTGGGGGAAATCGGAGGGGGAGATGGACCATGGGAGGCTGTGGACTCTGAGAAACAAACCGAGGGTTTTGGAGGGGAGGAGGGTGGCGGGGGTGGGTGAACCTGGTGGTGGGTATTAAGGTGGCACATATTGCATGAAGCACTGGGTGTGGTGCATAAACAATGAATCACAGAACACTGAAAAAAAATTAAATAATAAACAAAAAGCAATGCCGTCTCCAATAGAAACATAAGGAATAAAGTGTTTTGGAATAACCTTAACTAAGTTGATAAAAAGCATACACTTGAAAACTATGAAACAAAAAGACACAAATTTGTGGAAAGATACTCCACATTCATAGATTAGAAAACTTAATATTGTTGAAATGTCTGTACTACACAAAATGATCTACAGTTTCAATGCAACCCCTTCAAAATACCAGTGACAGTGTTCACAGAAATAAAAAAAAGAAAACAATCCTAACATTCATATGAAATCAATAAATACCCCACATAGTCAAAACATCTCAAGAAAGGATAGCATACCTGGAGTCATTGCACTTCCTGACTCCAAAATACATTACAAAGCAAACATAATTAAAACAGCATGAGCATGGTATTGGTGGCATAAAAACAGACATATAGACCAAAGGAACAGAATAGAAATTCCAGAAATAAAGCCACGTATATGGTCAACTGATTTTTGACAAGGGTGCCAATAATACCCAATGGGGGAAGGATGGTCTCTCCAACAAATCGTGCTGGAGAAAATAGATATCCACATGCAAAAGAATGAAAATAAACCCTTATCTTTCACCATACCAAAAAAAAATATATATATATACTCAAAACGAATTACAATTTTAAATGGAAGACCTGAAACCGTCAGTGTCCTAGAAGAACATTGAAGGGAAAAGCTTCATGACATTGTCCCAGGCAATGATTTTTTGGACATAAGGCCAGAAGCACAACAACAAAAGTAATAATAGACATGTGGGACTATATCAAGCTAGAAAAAAAAAAAAAAATTCTGCCTGTCAAAGGAAACAGCAGTGTGAAAAGACAACCTATGGAATGGGAGAAAATACTGGAAAATGATACAGCTAAAAAGGGATTATTATCCAAAATATATTGGAAACTTCCTGCAACTCAATAAGCAACCAACCAACCAAACACCACAAATAACCCAATTTAAAAAATGGGCTAAGGATCTGAATAGACATTTCTCCAAAGAAGATGTACAAATGGCCAAAAGATATGTGAAAGGATGCTTGGAGTCACTAATCATCAAAGAAAGGCAAATCAAAGCCATAATGAGATATCACCCCAACACCTATTTGAATGGTTGTTATTTCTTTTTAAATGATAAGAAATGTTGGTGAGGTTATGGTATAATCTAAACCCATGTACACCATTGGTGGGAATATAAAATACTGCAGCTGTTATGGAAAATAATACGTATATTTCTCAAAAAAATATAACTAACGTATGATTCTGCAGTCCCACTTCTGAGCATATATCCAAAAGAGCTGAAATCAGAATATCAAAGAGATATCTACACTCATATATTCATTGCAGCATTGTTCACAATACTCAAAATATGATTACAAACTACATGTTTATCAGTGGATACCTTCTGGTGTATACACACAATGGAATATTATTTGGTTTCAAAAACAGGAGGAAATTCTGTCATATATGACAACATGGATGTGCCTGGAGGACATTATACCTAATGAAATAAACCAGTCACAGAAGAAAACATCCTGAAGGACTCCACTTATATCAGGAACCTAAAATAGCCAAACTTAGAGAAACAGAAAGAAAAATGGTTGGTTACCAAGGGCTGGAGAGGAGGGAAATGGAGATTGGTGTCCAATGGGTATAAAGTTAGAATTATGCAAGATAAATAGGCCCTAGAAATCTGCTGCATGACATCATGCTTATGGTTAACCAGACCATATCATGTACTTAAAAATGTGTTGAGGGTAGATCTAATGTTAAGTGTTTGTACCACAATAAAAAACAGAAACAAAAACAAAACAACTGTGGTGGACATTGCTGCTATAGACATTGGGGTGCAGGTGCCCCTTTGAATCACTATGTGTGTATCCTTTGGATAAATACCTAGTAGTACAATTGCTGGGTCATAGGGTAGCTCTATTTTTAACTTTTCAGCAAACCTCCAAACTGTTTTCCAGAGCGGCTGCACCAGCTTGCATTCCTACCAACAGTGTAAGAATTTTCCCTTTCCTCTGCATCCTCACGGACATCTGTTGTTTCCTGAGATGTGAATTTTAGCCATTCTGACTGGTGTGAGGTGGTATCTCATTGCAGTTTTGGTTTGTACTTCCCTGATGCCGAGTGATGTTGAGCACTTTTTCATGTGTCTGCTGGCCATTTGTAGGTCTTCCTTGGAGAAGCGTCTATTCATGTCTTCTTCCCACTTCCTGACTGGATTTTGTGTTTGTTTGTTTTTTGGGTGTGTTGAGTTTGATATATTTTGTTCTTTATACATTTTGGATACTACCCTTTATCCAATATGTCATTCGCTCCCATTATGCACGTTGTCTTTTAGTTTGCTTGATTGTTTCCTTTGCTGTGCAAAGGGTTGTTTTTTTTCTTGTTGTTGTTTTTGTTTTTTGTTTTTTTTTCCTTTTTGTTTTGTTTTGTTTTGTTTTACCCTGATGAAGGGCCAATGGTTCGTTTTTGCTTTTTTTTTCCCCTTGCCTCGAGAGACGTGTCTAGCAAGAAGTTGTTGTGGCTGAGGTTAAAGAGGTTGCTGCCTGTGTGCTCTAGAATTTTGATGGATTCCTGTCTCACATGTAGGCTTTTCATTAATTTTGAGTTTATCTTTGTGTATGCTTTAAGAAAGTGGTCAGGTTTCATTCTTCTGCATGTGGCTGTCCAATACTCCCAACACCATTTGTTGAAGAGACTGTCCTTTTTCATTTGGATAGTCTTTCCTGCTTTGTTGAAGCTTAGTTAATCATAGAGTTGAGGGTCCGTTTCTGGGTTCTCCATTCTGTTTTATTGATCTATGGGTCTATTTTTGTGCCAGCACCATATTGGCTCGATGATTACAGCTTTGTAATACTGCCAAAAGTCCGGAATTGTGATGCCTCCAGCATTGGTTTTCTTTTGCAACATTCCTTTGGCTATTCAGGGTATTTTCTGATTCCATACAGACATTAGGATTGTTTGTCCCAGCTCTGTGGGGAAAAAAAATGTTGATGGTATTTTGAAGGGGACTGCATTGAATGTGTAGACTGTTTTGGATAGTATGGACATTTTAACACTATTTGTTCTTCCAATCCGTGAGCATGAAATTATTTTTTCCATTTCTTTGTGTCTTCCTCAAGTTCATTCATAAGTGTTCTACAGTTTTCAGAATATCAATCCTATACCTCTTTGGTAAGTTTTATTCTTAGGTATCTAATGACTTTTGGTGCAATTGTAAATGGGATCGGTCCCTTGGTTTCCCTTTCTTCTGCCCCATTGTTATTGTATAGAAATGCACTTTCTTTTATTAATGTGGTTTATGACATTGATGGATTTGTGGATATTGAACCATCCCTGCGGCCCAGGAGTAAATCCCACTTGGTTGTGGTGAATAATCCTTTTAATGTACTGTGAGATCCCATTAGCTAGCATCTTGGTGCAAATTTTTGCATCCTTGTTCATCAGGGATATTGGTCTGTAATTCTCTTTTTCAGTAGGGTCTTTGTCCGGTTTGGGGATCGGTGTAATGCTGGTCTCAGAAAATGAGTTTGGAAGTTTTCCCTCCATTTCTATTTTTTGGAACAGTTTCAGAAGAATGGGTAATGGGTATTAATTTTACTTTAAATGTTTGGTAGAATTCCCCTGGGAAGCCATCTGGCCCTTTGACTCTTGTTTGATGGGAGGTTTTTCGTTGTTGTTGCTGTTGTTTTTGTTTTCATTTTCCTTTGAGTATTACTTTTTTTTAATTAAAAAAAAACTGAAAAAAGTAACAATTGCCCCAAATCACACTCTTTTAAAATTTTTATAAAACAAAAGTTCCCTTTCGGCCTATCTAATCCCACTTCTAAAAGGTTTACAATTTGATATATATGTTTCCCAGCTTTTTCATAAATTTATTCAGAAATACCTAGGTACACATCACACATATACAAAATGCATTTGCATTATACCATTTCTTGCTTTTTAAATTAAAATGAAATTCTTCACACTGGACAGATCAGAACGTATTCAGAGATCTATCCCATTATTTTAATGGATGTATAGTATTCCACTAAATGAATGTGTGATAATTTATTCATTTTCCTATTAATGCCAAGTTGGGTTGTATTCAATTCAATTTTTTGGTGACTTTGAGATATAATTTATAAAAATGCAATTCACCTATTTGAGGTTTACAATTCATTATTTGTAGTATATTCATAGAGTTGTAGAATTTTCACCACAACCAATTTTAGAACATTTTAACCAACCTCTAAAGAAACCTCATACAACTCAGCTATCACCCCCAGCCCTGAGCAACCACTAATCCACTCTCTGTCTCTATATATTTACCAATTCCAGACACTTTATATGAATGGAATCATGTAATTATGTAGTCTTTTGTGACTGGCTTCTTTCATTTAGCATGCTTTCAGGGTTCTTCCATGTTTGTATCATATATTTGAAGTGTTCCTTCACTTTGGAAGAGTATGTAAAGAATTTGTATTAATTCTTCTTTAACATTTACTAGAATTTATCTGAGAAGCCATTTGGGCCCAGGCTTTTTCTTGTGGGTATTTTTAAAAGTTGTTAGTTAACCTCTTTACTTGTTACAGACATTTTCAGATTTTGTTTTCCATTGGCCCAGTAGTTGGTGTGTTTCCAGGAATTTTTCTGTTCCATCTAAGCTATCGAATTTATTGGCATACAATTGTTCATAGGGTTCCTTCATAATCTGTTTTATTT
The DNA here is from genome assembly GCF_002288905.1 of Enhydra lutris kenyoni. Lineage (NCBI taxonomy): Eukaryota > Metazoa > Chordata > Mammalia > Carnivora > Mustelidae > Enhydra > Enhydra lutris. Next base: position 1,603,952 of record NW_019154189.1, read on the forward strand.
CTAGAAGGTTAATAGTAATGTTCCCTCCTTCACTTCTGATTCTAGTAATTTGAGTCTTCTTTTTTTCTTGGTCAATCTAGGAAAAGTTTAGTCACTTTTGTTTATCTTTTTTTGTAGAACCAACTATTAATTTCATTGACATCTGTACTGTTTTTGTATTCTCTGTCATTTATTTATCTAGTCTTCTTTATTTCCTTCCCTCTGCTTGCTCTAAGATTAGTTTGCTCCTCTTTTCCCGGTGTCTTAGGCATAAAATGAGGTTATCGATATGTAATTTTTCTTCTTGTTAAATATAGGCATTTGTATTTATAAATTTCTCTCACCAAAAGCATTGCTTTTGGTGCATCCCACATTTTGGTATGTTGTATCTTCATTTTCATTGTTCTCAAAGAGAGTCAACCCATCAGAAAGATAGAGCAAAATTTTATATATATATATATATATATATGTATATATATATATATATATATAAAATTATAATTATTATATGCACCTAACAACAGAACACCAAAATACATGAATCAAAAACTGAACTAAAGGGGCGCCTGGGTGGCTCAGATGGTTAAAGCCTCTGCCGTCAGCTCAGGTCATGATCTCAGCGTCCTGGGATCGAGCCCCACATCGGGCTCTCTGCTTGGTGGGGGAGCCTGCTTCTTCCTCTCTCTCTGCCTGCCTCTCTGCCTACTTGTGGTCTCTGTCTGTCAAATAAATAAATAACATCTTAAAAAAAATGAACTAAGTGAAGGGAGAAATCCACAAGTCTACACTAAGAGTTGGGGTATTCTGTATCTCACTTTCAATAACAGAACAAGTAGATAGTAAACAAGGAAATAGAAGAGGTGAACAGTGCCATAATGAACTAGACCTTAAAGTGATCTATAAAACATTTTACCCAGCATGAACAGAATGCTCATTTTGGTCAAGGACACATGAAATATCTCCAGAATAGATCATATCATAGACCATGAAACAAACCTCAGTAAATGTAAGTGGACTGAAATCATGCAAAGTACATTTTCTGACTCCATGGAATGGAGTTAGAAATCAATAACAGAAAGTTGAGGAACTCATAAACATGAATTAGACACTTTTAAATGACCAAGGGGTCAAATAAAAGATCACAGGAGCCATTAGGAAATCCTTTGAGATGAATGTTGGGAGATTCTTGATTACTGATTCGATTCAATTTCTTTGCTGGTGATGGGTCCGTTCAGGCTTTCCTTTTTTTCCTGTTTCACTTTTGGTAGTTTATATGTTTCTAGGAATTTATCCATGTCTTCCAGTTTGCCTAATATTTCAGCATATAATTGCTCATAATATTCTCTTATAATTGTTAGTATTTCTTCAGTGTTGCCTGTGATCTCTCTTCTTTCATCATGATTATATTTATTTGGGCCCCTTTTCTTTTTGATAAGTCTGGCTAGGTTTTTTTATTTTGTTTTGTTTTTTAATTTTATTAATCCTTTCAAAGAACCAGCTCCTCATTTCGTTGATCTATTCTACTGTCTTTTTGTTTTGTTTTGTTTTCCTATATCATTGATTTCTGCTCTACTCCTTATTATTTCACTTCCCCTGTTGGATTTAAGTTTTTTGTTGTTGTTGTTCTTTCTCCAGCTCTTTTAGGTGTATGGTTAGGTTGTGTATATGAGACTTTTCTTGCTTCTTGAGGAAGGCGTGCATTACAATATACTTCCCTCTTAGGACTGCCTTTGCTGCATCCCAAAGATATTGAACTGTCATGTTTTCATTTTCATTTGCTTCCATGTATTTTTTTTAAAAAATCCCCTTTAATCTCCTAACTGACCCATTTCTTCCTTTAGTAGGATGTTCTTTAACCTCCATGTATTTGTGGTCCTTCCAAGTTTCCTCTTGTGGTTGACTTCGAATTTCATAGCATCCTGGTCTGAAAACATGCATGGTAACATCTCAGTGTTTCTGTACTGGTTGACACCTGATCTGTGATGGATCACTATGTGATCTATTCTGGGTAATGTTTCATGTGCCCTTGAAAAGAATGTGTATTCTGCTGTTTTAGGATGAAATGCTCCGAATATATCTGCTAAGCCCATCTGGTCCAGGTCATTGAACACCCTTGTTTCCTTGTTAATCTTCTGCTTAGATGATGTGTCCATTGCTGTGAGTGGGGTGTTAAAGTATAGCCAAAATATGGAAAGAGCCCAGATGCCTTTCGACTGATGAATTGGTAAGAAGACATGATAAACACACACACACATGCACACGCATGCTCACGCACACACACACGTGTGTGTGTGCGTGCATGTATGTGCAATGGAGTATTACTCAGCTGTCACAAAGAATGGCTTCTTGCCATTTGTATTGATGTGGATGGAACTAGAGGGTATTATGCTAAGCAAAATAATTCAGTCAGAGACAGACATATACCATATGATTTCACTCATATGTGGAATTTAAGAAAGAAAATGGATGAATATAGGGGAAGGGAAGGAAAAAATTAAAAAGATAAAAACAGAGAGGGAGGCAAACCATAAGAGATTCTTATCTATAGGAAACAAACTGGGGGTTGCTGGAGTGGAGGTGGGTGGGGGATGGGTTAGCTGGGCGATGAGCATTAAGGAGGACACTTGATGTAATGTGTACTGGGTGTTAAATGCAACCAGAGCATCACTAAATTCTACCCCTGAAACTAATAATACACTATATGTTAACTAAACTGAATTTAAATAAAATTATTTTTAAAATTAAAAAAATATATATATAGTATGTAACATACAATGGAATGCTATTCAGCCTTACGAAGGAATAAAGTTCTGACACACGCTGCAGTGTGGATGAACCCTGAAGACATTATGCTAATTGAAATAAACCAGATGCAAAAGAACAAATGCTGTATGATTCCACTTCCATAAAGTACACAGTATAGTCAAATACATAGAGACAGAAAACAATACAGTGGTCACCAGGGTTTAGCCGTAGAGGAGAATGGATATTTATTGTTTAATGGGTACAGAGTTTCAGTATGGAATTGTAAAAAGTTGTAGCAGTGATGGTTGCACAGCAATGTGAATGTATTTAATGTAACTGAACTGCACACTTTAAAATGGTTAATATGGTAAATTTTATGCTATGTATGTTTTTCCACGGTAAAAATAAAGCATAACTGACTCTTTAAACAAAAATTATAACAATGCACTGTGGGGTTTACAAAATATGTAACAGTAATATCTATGATAACATAACATAAAGAGCATATGGGGAGAAATGGGAGCTTACTATTATGAATTTTTAACAGTACTTGTGAAGTGGTGTGATGCCCCTTGATGAGAGACCATGATAAAGCAAGGCTGTGATTTATAAACCCTTAACTAACCACTAAAATTGCAATAAGTTGTAGCTAGTGTGCCAACAAGAGAGATAATTGAAATCATTAAAAATAGTCAATTTTGCAAAAGTAAGCTTTAAAAAGAGGGAAATGGTAATAAAGGAAAGTTTGGGAAGACAGAAAGTGTTCAAACAGTGTGCTTGACTAAAATAAGCATAGTTCAAATATTAAGACATAAATAGTTTAAAAATAAATGTAAAATTTTATATATGCCTACATAAAATGCTAACAGAAATCAAAAGGAGATTGGAGCAGCTATATTAATTTCAGACAAAGCAGACTGCAGAACAAAGAATATCAACATGTTTGCAGGAGATCATGTCATAGTGATAAAGGGATGAATTCATTTCTGCATCCAAAAGAAGCTATCATACAGGAAGTGAAAAACTAATGGAGCTACAAGGGGAACTAACTAGTAAAACCCACAATTATAGTTAGAGATTTCAACAGTCTTCTCCCAGTAATAGAACAATAGAAAGAAAATCAGCAACGAGGTAGAAGAACTGAGCAAGGCCATCAATCATATGAAACATATCGGCACTTACAGAATACTTCATCTAAGGAAAGGAGAACACATATTATATTTAAGAACATGTGGAACATTCACCAAATTAAATCATATCTTGGGTCATGAATCTAGCCTTACCAGACTTTAAAGAATGGAAACCACAAACGAACAAACAAGCAAACAAACAAATAAACAAACAAAACATGTTCTCAGACTGTGTTGAAATGAATAACTGAAAAATCTGCTAACACTTGGAATTAAACAGCACACCTCTAAGTAAACTGTGTGTTAAAAAGAAGGTCTCCTTTCAAATTAGAAACTAGTTTGAACTGAACAATAATAAAAATACAATATATCAAAATTTGTGGGATGCAGCTAAGGTAGTGCTTACAGAGAAATTTGTAGGATTAAATGCTTATGTTAGGAAAGAAGAAAGGACTCAAGTTAATAATGTAAGATTCACTCCGAGAGAAGAAGCAAAAGAGGAATGAAGTGAAGTCAAATCAAGCAGAAAGAAGAAAATAAGATAAAAGCCAAAATCAATGTGACTTGAGACAGGAAAATAATAGAGAAAATCAGTGAAACAAACCAAAAAATGTGTACTTGACTTGGAAAACGTTAGTAGACATAAATCTCCAGCAAGCCTGACAAACACAAAAGGTGTGAAGATACAAATATCAATATAAAGAATGAAAAAGGAGGTGTTGTTATAGACTTGGAAATATTAAAACAAAATATTGCATGCTTGGTGACTAACATAATTATATATATATATATTATATATACATATATATGTATATTATATATACATATATGTATGTATATATGTATATTATACACACACACACACACACACACACACACACACACATACATATATGACAATCCTGTGATGAAAACTGGAAAATTTAGGTAAAGATGGACCAATTCCTCATGGAACAGAAAGTACTAAAATGCCCCCAAAATCAAGGAGATAACATGAATATTCCTATAACTGTTAAATAAATTGAATTTGTAGTCAGATACATTCTGAAAGGGAAATCTCTGGGTACTCATGATTTCACTGAGAGATCCTTCCAAACAGTGAAAGAAACAATACCTACTGTACACAAACTTGTGCAGAAAATTGAAGAGGAAGGGATACTTCAAAACTCCACAACTTATTTCAAGAGGCTGAAATTACCCTGATACTGAAACCAGAAAAAGACATTACCAAAAGCAAGATCTATGGTCCAATACCCTTAAAAACAGAGATGCAAAAAAATTGTCAAAAAAATTGTAAGGGGATCATATCCAGCACAATATTACAAGGAATGATACACCACAAGGAAGGGAAATATAGGCCATTTCAACATTTGGAAATTAATCAATGTCATCCACCATATGAACAGATTAAAGAAGAAAAAAAGAACACATGATTATCACAGTAGATGTGACAAAAGAGTCTGACAAAGTGCAACATGCATTCATGACTAAAACTCTCATCAAAGTAAGAACTGAAGGGTACTTCCTCAAGCAGATAAAACACATTTACAAAAACAAAAAAAGAAACGAAAACAAAAAACAAAAACACAGCTAACCTTACACTTAATGTTAAATTACTAAATTACTGAATGCATTTTTTTCTTTGAGATCAGGAACAAGGTAAAGAAGTTCCTAACATTGCACTGAAAGTTTGAGCCAATAGAATAAGGCTAGACAAAGAGATAAAAATGCACACAGTTTGGAAAGAAAGAGGTAACATGATTGTCTACATAGAGAAGAAAAAGAATCTGCAAAAAAAAATAAATAAACACTTCTAAAACCAATAAGGGAGTTTAACAAGGTGGCAGGGTACAAGGTCAACACACCAAAATCAAACTTATTTCTATACCCTAGAAATGTCTAATTTTATGCAAAACAATGAACCTCATATATGCCCAACATCTTATGCAAAATAAACTCAAAGGGGACCAAAGAGTGTATATAAAAACTATGAAACTTTTAGAATAAAGCATAGAATAAGACATAATAAATTATGGTTAGGCAAGGACTTCTTAGATGCAACATAAAAATAATGACCCATAAATGAAATGATTGATAAATTGGGCAAATTTGAGATCAAAAACCTTTGTTCTACTAAAGACACTCTTAAAGGAAAGAATAAGCCTAGAAGAAAATATTTGCAAATCAAATATCTGAAACAGGATTTGTATGCAGAGTATATAAATAACTCTTAAAACTCAACAATAAGTTAATAAACAACCTAAAAAGTGAGCAACAGACATTGTGACTTCTACCAACATGATATAAGGATGGCACATAAGCACATGAACAGTGTTCAACCTCATTAGCAGTTAAGAAAATGCAAACAAAACTAGCCAAACCACACCTTTTCATATGACTACAGTCACACATGCGCACACTCACGCACACACACACACGTGTGCGCGCGCACACACACACACACACACGCCGTTACCAAGTGTTGAGGATGATGTAGGGCTACTCCCAGACATTGCTGGTGTGAATCCTAAAATTTGGAGCCATCCTGGAACATGGCTTGGCAGTTTCTTCTAAACTTAAACCTGGCACTTAACATGGGATCCCACAGTCTAACTCCTGAGTAACCTGAAAAACCGAAAATTTATGTTCACTAAAAGAGCCTGTGTGCAAGCGTTTATAGCAAGTCTATGCATATTCTACAAAAGCTGAAAAGAACCCAAATTCTTTTCAATGAGCGAATGGATAAAACAAATCATGGCACACCCATACAATTAAATTGAATGAATTGTTATTGATGCATGCAACAACTTGGTTGGATCACAAAGTGCTGCATGACTTCACATGTATATGAATATATACATATACATATATATATATATATATATATATATATATATACCTATATATACACACATATGCACACATGCGTATATATATAATTCTCAAAGTGACAAATCTATACTGATGGAGAATATATCAGTGGTTGCTGGGGGTTGGGGCCAAGCTGGTGGTGATAGAATAGTTCTGTATACTCATTGTGGTGATGGTTACGCTAATCTATACATTTGTTAAAATTCATATAATTCTATGCCAAAGGGAAAATAAAGCATAAATTTTATAGTGTGATAATTTGAAAAAGCAAAAATTTAAAAACGATGCACACACACAAACACACAAACACACACACACACACACACACACAAATATACCACTACACACATATTAGAATGATTAGAGTTAAATGTGTTGATTTTATCAAGTGCTGGCAAGGATGTGAAGGAACTGGAACCTGAATATGCTGCTGGCAGAAAATGTAAAATGTTACAACTACCTTGGAAAAGGGCCTGGCAGTATTTTAGTCCATGTAGGCTGCTATAAAAAAAATACCACAGACTGGGTGGAAATGCAGTTGTTACAGTTCTGGAGGCTGGGAAGTCCAACACTGAGGAGCCAGGATGTCTACCTTTTGACAAGGGCCTTCTTCCTGCTTCATACCCAGTGCCTTCTCTCTGTGTTCCCATGTGGTGGAAGGGGTGAGCTAGTTCTCTGGAACCTCTTTTTCGAGGGCATCAATGCCAATTTTGAGGCTCTGACATCATGACCTAGTCACTGCCTAAAGGCCCCCCCCTTTTTTTTTTTTAAAGAGGCAGAGAGGGAAGCAGGCTCCCTACTGAGCAAAGAGCCCGATGCGGGACTCGATCCCAGGACCCTGAGATCATGACCCGAGCCGAAGGCAGCGGCTTAACCCACTGAGCCACCCAGGCGCCCTAAAGGCCCCCCTTCTAATATCATCATATCGGGCATTAGAATTTCAACGTGTGAATATTGGTGGGGGGGGGACAGAAATATTCACCCCACAGAAGGCAGTTTCTTAAAATATTACACATACACTTACCATATATAATCTGGTCATTCTGGTCCTAAAATATTGCCCAAGAGGAAGGAAAGCATATGCACAAACAGAGACTTGTATATGAATGTTCACAATGGCTTTATTTGGAATAGCCAAATAATGAAACATTCCTAATATCCATCAACACATGAATTGATAAAACAAAAACAGTGATATTTTCATACAATGGAATACTCCTAGTAATAAAAGGGAATGAACTATTGATACACACAGTAACATCAATGGATCTCAACATGCTGAGATTAAGAAGCCAGAAAGAAATGAGCACACTGATGATGTATTATACCTTGACTAATTGAATTAAAAAAAAGAGCATATACACTATGATTACAGTTATTTAAAATTCCAGAAAAAGCTAATAAATGTCGACACAAAGCAGATCAGTGCCTGCCTGGGGGAACTGGAAAAAGTGAGGAGAGGCAGGAGGCAGGGATTACAAAGGAGTAGGGGCAAGAAATTCACCACATTGAAATGTTACATTAGTGGTTATCCTTTGGCGGGGGGCGAGGGGGGTGATGGTGGAAGAAAAGGACAATAAGTAGGATTACACAGAATGCCTCCAAGTTACTGGAAAGATTCTAGTCCTTAATGAGGGCAGTGATCATGTATTCTGCTACATTAATGTACAAATTAGAAAAAGAAATATTTTATACACCCTCTGTACATGTGAAACATTTAAGAAAATACATGTAAACACCAGAATAATATATCTATTTATATATAACATGCAAACAATTATAACTACAGAGTTATTTTACAGACCAGGGGTTCATAGAGTTTTAGAGATGGATGAACTGCTATGATCATCAAGTGCGATCCCCTCAGTGTATATCAAGAATAGTGAAGGGAACTTGCCTCAGGTCAAACAGCTAAAACTTAAGCCTTCTTACTTCCACAGGAGTGCCTTTTTCATTACTTCCTTTTTTCCTCTCTTGAGCTAGCTTTCTTTCTGTGACTCCAGTTAAGCTCTCTGCCCCCACACAAAGGAAAACATGCCTACATGCATAAACATCTACCTAACTACCTACTTACCTATGTACATACATGGTGAGCTGTTAATGTTTAATAACCCACTCTGTGGGAGGGAAGCAAATTTGTAGCGCACACTTACCAATTTTTTCTGATCTAATTTCTCCCATCGTGGCTGATTTCAGACTACAAACATGATGTCACTGAATGCAGAATTTTGGAAGAGATGTGCTGTAGAGCACCATTTATAGTTTTTTTTTTTTTCACCATACAGATACAGTAGATGAAAATGGCCTCAAGAGTACAGGTTAATAGTAAAATGTAGTAGAATAATTAGGAAAACACAAGTTTTGAGTGTTTACTAACTTTGCTTATAATATAATTTATTTAACTGTAAATCTGTATAATTTGATATTTACTAATGGTATGCTTGCCAACTGGCTCACAAAATTTCCTAAAATTTTAATGATTGACCATCAACAGCTGCTTTGAGCTGGCTCTAGCGTATGACTGCTGCATGGATAAATTCAAACTTTGGTGTGTGCTTCAAAAGTTCCTTAGAGGATTTATCTCATCCTTGCCACAAAACAAGCATATTGAGCTTGCATGGCCCTTATTTGCAACATTTTAGAATTTGGGGAAATAGTGGGTTAATTTTATAGATCATTCTTTTATCACCCTCACCAAGTTAATGGTAGAATTGAATAGCCAGTATGTATATAGAGTCCATAATGTGAAATAAAGTAATTTGTGCCTGCTATACATAGGCGATAGATTGATGCTGAGATCACATTTCTCCAGATGTGTCTTCCTATTTATTTAAAACCCTGTGCCGCATCTATCCCTTCCTCCCTGTCTCCCTCCCTCCCTCCCTTCCTCCCTTCCTTCCTTTCTTCCTTCCTTCCTTATTTGTCATGGTGTTTCAGAGGGAGACAACCAATAGTAGGTAAATAGAGACATATAAGAGAGAGAAATAGAGATAAGACAGATAAATAGATAGATAGATGAGAGAGAGAGAGATTTTACAGAATTGGCTCACATGGTTATGGAGGTGTAATAACAATTTTTGATATTCTGTAATACATATTCTGGCATCTTAGGGTCATGTGGCCATGCTGATGACCCAAGGTTGTTTTCACCTCCACCATCCTAGTGTTTTTGTAGGGGTGTGAACATCTTACTACAAACCATCCATCCACAAGCCTCAACATTTGTGTTTTGATTCTTGTCCAATAGGGAACATCTTCCACCTAGCTACTTCCTACTACCATAGTAATGAAGGTAATTTTGTCCAAGTTCCTCTCTGCTTCTCCCTGTGAGCGACCTCATGTGACTCTGTGTGGTGTGCCATGCCTTCCACCCTCTGAGGAACTATGAGTAATAAACTCTTCTTTCAAAGCCAGTTCTTTCCCTTTCTCTCATTTTACCATACCCGATTAAAACTAATCCTGGATACAATTTTAAAACAGAAGGCTGGCAAGTCTAAAACCTGTGGAGTGGGCTGCTAGGCTGGAGATCAGGAGAGAGATGATACTGCAGAATCCCTCCTGATCAGGGGGATGTCTGTTCAGGCCCTCAGCTAACTACATGACGCCCGCTTGTATTAAGGAGGACAATCTGATTTACTCCAAGTCCACCTTTTTGAATCTTAAATCTCGTCCAAAATACCCTCAGAGAAACATCCAGAACAAAGTTTGGCCACATATGTGGACACATTGTCCCAGCCAAGTTGACACATAAAATTAACCATCACAAATCCATCTAGGTACCGATATGCATCCCCTTAAACTATACTTAATCTTCACATAAAGACGATAACAAGGTCATACTTCTACCAATCATAATGCAATTATCTGGCGCACAAACAAAAACACACTTACCCTTTCACCACAAGAGGATGCAAATCCTTGAGTGAGTTTACTTGAGTTTACTCTCTCTACGGTGCAAATTTGACATGTATCCATTCAAATATCTTATGTTACAAGATAAGGGGATGACAGAGGGAAGAGAAAGTTATTGGACAGACAGACAGATATAAATACAGGAACATATTTCTAACAAAACGAGGAAGAAGTACTCAGAACAATTAAAGTTTTTCTTTCTGTAACTGGTCACATGGCCATATCTGGTATTTGTAATGACTTTCTTGTACTATTCGTTCCATATTTCCTTTGCCCTCAGCAAGCAACTCAGCTGGCCATGGTTCTTTATCTGGTAGGGTGTCCCAGGCTTTCATTCCTGAAGGGTCTGGGCCATTAGTAGTCCTTCCTGAATTTTGTTGTTGTAGTTTTCCATTGAGTTTAATTACAGGGCATGTTATTACTAAGGGATGCCATAAGGGATCTGCTATATTCTAGACATGCTCTGCCATGCCTCTATTGTGGAGTGGCAGTGCAATTTCCACTTGGTGGTCAGGATCAATAACTTCGGTCAGAACAGTAATTGCCTTCTTTGCCTGTTGATTGAGAGGCATGAGGACCCCAAAGTGGCTGGGTGGTGGTCTTAATTTCCAGTTCAGTGGAATCATTATTGTGTCTCCAGATGGAAGTGTTCCTCCCTTTGGAACTAAGACCTCTATCCAGGCCGGTGGAGCATAAGGTCATGGGGACAGGAAGCCAACTTTGTGCAAGTGGGTCACTAGACAGGACAATGAGTGGTTCCACTCCCACTTATACCCCTTGATTCTTGGGCCTGTGAACGTTGACTGTGGGGGAAATAGCACCATATATTGGATGGTGACTCAGAGCATATACAGCTTCCTGGAGAGCCTTACTGAAGCCCTGCGAGGTATCACCACCTAGTTGGTGTTGTCACTGAGTCTTCAAAAGGCCTTCTTCAAGGGGACCTGGCCTCCCCTACATTCAAGAGGTTCTGTGCCTATAAACTGGCTCAAGTCTGGGAATTAATTGAGGAGACGTGACTATTTTTATTGCCAAGTTGGACTTTTGTTCATTTGACCTGGAATTTTTCTGGCTATACAGATTAAATGAGTATTTAGTAGGCTTCCTATATGTCTCTCTTCTGGGAACATCATGATCAACTATCCAACATCATAGCTCTCTGGGAGCCAGACTGTTCTAATTCCTGCTTTGATTCTGTTGTCCATTATGGTAATCATGTCCACCTTTACCTTTGGAGGTTGAGTGATGCCACTTGGCCCCTGCCACCCAGAATACAATTACTCCCATTGCCTTTAGGTTCCCCAATTCAGTAGCAACAATTCCCATTGTAAGTTCTGGTCTACAGAGAAGAACAATGTTCCAGCAGGCCCCTAAAGGTGAGGTAAAAAGTGTAACCCATGAGAAGGTGTGCTCTTCAAGGATGGAGCTCTTCAAGGATTCTGGGGCTCCCCACAAAAATTTATTTCTCACAGTCGTGGTGAAGGGTGTGCCCTGCAGACCCTCTCAGGGTGGGTGAGTAGGTCTTCAATGACAAATCCACTCCAACATTCAAATCTCCTTAAGACTTTGAATCCTTTCTTCTACACGAAACCAAGGGCAGGTCTTTCCTTTTTAGTTCACTTACTGTGAACCACATTTTGGGTCATGTGTTAACCAATCAAACAACATCTCAGAGTCCTTTCTAACCATGCTGCAACATTAAATGAAGCGTCTCTGCTTAGTGGGCCCATGTCAATAAGTTCACCCCAATCCAACTTTATGTTCCTTACACCATCATCCCACACCCTTAATGTCCATTCCCACACAAGTCTCCCTATCTCTGTCTGTATGTATTAGAAAAAATGTAGCACATCCTCTCATGGGTTATACTTTTTACCTCACCTTTAGGGGTCAGCTAGGACTTGAGTCTTGTTATAGGTCTGCAAGCAAAAAGAGGTGGTGGCAGCTGGGTCCTGGGAAGCACCATCAGTGTCTTTCAAGGAAACTTCCTTTTTCAAGGAAACTTTATGCTTTTCATTACGCTTTCTTCAAGCAATGCAGGGTTGGAGAGGCTCTGAGGGGAGTTTCTCCTCAGACAGGGGTTGGAGAGGCTGTTTCTACTAGTAAAGATGACTCATGAGACTTTAGGGGCTCAATGTTTCCAGTTTCATCAGGGTCTTCCCCCATGTTCCCATCCCATCATTAGGATCCCATTCCTCCCCAGTCCATGCCTTCACTTTAATGCTAGATATATGGTGAGGTTAGGAATTCAAGTTGCATTGTAATTCAGCCATAGGATGAGATTCTCATAGGATAAGATTCTGGGTTTTGTTTTCAGCAGCCTCAGCCTGTGGCTACAGGAGATAAGGTGTCTCCTTCAGGGCAGACATGGAAGCTGTCAGGTCATTTATGAAGCGCTTGAGCAAGTAATTCGAATCTCTGAGCTCATCCTTTTCTTTCCCCACCTTGTCCAGTGATATTAGGAACAACCAACAATTTTCATTATACTCCTTAGTTTCACAAAAATGTTTTAAGGTATCATGTACATGGCCTGCCAGATCCTTGCCTCTTATCAGTATTTGCTTAGGGGTATCTGATAGTGATATTTTGTGTATCTCTATTGCCACCTCAGGCCACGGACTATCGGTGTGCTCTTTACTACTGGAAATAGAGTTATTAGTGTCTTTAATTATAATCACATTAGAGAGACAACTTCAAAACCCCACAACCCCAATTCCAAAAACTCATCGTTAAGACTCTGTTCTCTAGAAACAGTTCTGGTGCCAAAATCTGCATGTGTCAAGGTTCTGCAGAGAAACAGAACCAATAGGGTGCATGGATGTGTGTGTGTGTGCGACTGTGTGTGTGTGCACACACGCGCACGCATGTAGAGACAGGCAGACAGAATGACAGAGATAGAGAGATACAGAGAGAAATAGGGAAGGAGAGAAAGAGAGAGACAGAGACAGAGAGAAAATTATTTTAAGGAACTGGCTCATGCAATTATGGAGGCTGGAAAGTCCAAAATCTAGAGAATTGGCTGACGGACTAGAGACCCACAGAAGAGCCAACTTTGCAGTTTAAGTCTAAAGGCCATCTGCTGCAGAATCCCCTCTTGCTCTGGAGAGGTCAATCTTTTGCTCTGTTCAGGCCTTCCCGTGATTGGATGAGGCCTGCCCGTATTATAAAGGGCAATTTGGTTTACTCAAACATCACAGATTTAAAACTTATTCTCATCCAAAAACACTCTCACAGAGTCATCCACAATAATGTTTTTGTTTGTTTGTTTGTTTGTTTGTTTGTTTGTAAGGGGGGGGGGAGAGAGATAGAGATGGGGAGGAGTAGGGGCAGGAGAGAGAATCTTGGAACCCGACACAGGGCTTGGTCTCACAACCCTGAGATCATGACCTGAGCTGAAACCAAGAGGCAGATGCTTAACTGACTGAGCCATCCAGGCACCCCCATAATAATATTTGACCACATATCTGGGCACCATGGCCCAGCCAAACTGATACATAAAATTAACCATTACGCTTCATTGTTTCTGGGATTCTTCCACTCTCTCTTCCTCTCTTTTTAAAACACATAGTATTTCATGGCAAATTGGTCACAGCTTTTGGTTCACACATAATTTTTTTTCCCCATAAAGTGTTCTATGTAATTGCCACCACAGCCCTATGACCTGGATAGGGAAGGCATTTATACTTCCTCCTTACATGCCAGAAGACTGTATTTCAGAGAAGTGAGGTGATTTGTTCAAGGCTGAACAGCCAACATTTGGCCACTCCAGGAGATCTTCTGACTTAAGATTCCTGGCTCTTTCTAATGATTTTAGCTCCCAAACCCTCAGCTGAGAGTGCATTGAAAATTGCCAACACTGCCCATATCTTCAACCACTTATTGACATCCATAGTATCTCTGGAGTCACCCTGGTTTCTGTGATGTATCATTTGCAGGGTGTAGGGCAGGGTGGACATTCTCAGTGCCATACTCCAGATTAGTTTTTATTATTTCTGCATGTATTATATTAGTTTTATGTTGCCTTGGGCAGCTAATGGCCCTCGAGAGACACTAGAATTGATGGTATGGTTCTGGAAGAAGTAAGATGGATAGGATTCTCTTTTCCATTTAGCCCATTTACCATTTGAAAAGGAATTGCCAGTGAGTCAGTAAGAGGGTGGGCCTGAAGCATTACCCTCCCCTCCTTAGGCTGCCAGCTTGTTTACTCCTCACAGTAGATAATGTTACCACCTCTTACAATGGGCCTGGATGGACTTTGCTGACTCAGGTTCAGCACCATTTTGTGGCTGTGGAACAGAAGACAAAGATTTTGTTTTTAAATGATAAGGCTTTTAGGGGCACCTGGGTGGCTCAGTCAGTTAAGTCGACTCGATTTCGGTTCAGGTCATGATCTCAGGGTCCTGAGACTGAGCCCTGTGTCAGGCCCCATGCTCAGTGGGGAGTCTGCTTGAGATTCTCTCTCTCCCTCTCGCCCCCCAACATGCTCACTCACTCTCTTTCTCTCAAATCAAACAGTCTTAAAAAATAAATGATAAGCCTTTTAAATGATAATGGATCAGACAGTATACCTTATTAACCTCCATTTCATTGACAGCTTTTTAATAATAGGAATTAAATGATATGCTTCACAGGTTGGATGGAGAGAAGAGCAGAGTAATAGACAGAACCTGATGATTTCGATGAAAATAATGCAATGGTCTGATCAAATCAATCCTTGAAGTTGAATTAGTAATTCATATCATGTTAATTTGTTTTTCAGAAAGCCTTTCTTCTTGCATAAAATACACATAGACCAGGAAAGTTTAATAGAGCTCCATGATGTCTCCAAAGCACTTTCCTGTATATCATGCAAACAACAATAGGAGATTCAAGAGGGCATATTCAGTCCAACTCAGTGAATCTCATTGGCATCTTCATGCCTGGTGCTTTGCTAATGACTGTAAGAAATTCACAGATGTAGCCACTATGTGGGGCAGGGGGGCATATATTTAATCCACAAGTACACATTTGGGGAGGCTCTTTATACCATCAGCACTGTTCTAGGCACTACAGTGATCAGAGAGAGGAAATCAAGAGAAGAAAATTAATATGTTCACTCTTTTTTAAAGATTTATTTATTTATTTGAGAGAGAGAGAGAGCGAGAGCGAGCGAGCAGGGGCAAGGTCAGAGGGAGGGGGAGAGAGAGAATCCCAAGCAGACTCCCCGCTGAGCACAGAGCCTGACGTGGAGCTCAATCTCAGTACCCCGAGATCATGACCTGAGCCAAAATCATGGGCCCGACCCTCAACTGACTGAGCCACCTACGTATCCCTAAAGTGTTCATTATTTAGTGGGCTTTAGTGATCTGAGAATCTAGTTGGGAATATTAGTGAAACAGAAAGACTTACACATTACGGAAGAAGTAGATTAGCGATTAATTGTTGGGCTGTAAGTGTAACTGGGTTTCCAAGAAGAAAGAGATTGGCATGGACTGGTACATTTGGAAAGAAAGTGGGAGGGGATTGCAAAACTGTGACTCAGAGAGCTCATAGGATTTATACAGACAGAGGAGAGGAAAGGAGAGAAGATATTTTTAGGAGAATGAGGAAAAACTTGAACATGGGCACAGAGATGGGAATGAGCATGGCAAATATGGGAAGCATCAAGAAGAGCTCTCAGGACATGAAAGAAAGAACTGTTGACAATATCATAGATCTGGCCTCATGGCACTGTGGAGCACACAGTGGACTAAGAACCAGAGGGCCTGGATTCCCAAAGGTATTATCCTGGTTCTGCACTTACTACATGGGTGGCCTTGGTTAGGTCATTTAGATGCTTTGTGCCCTGGTGCCCTGACTTACTCAATCATGTGAGGATACTGACAGTAGCCTGCTTCTCTCTCATGCTTGTAAAAACCACAGGAGATGATGTCTGAAGAAGTGTTGTTTTCTTTTTCTTTAGTTTTACTTATTTATTATCTTTTATTCACTTATTTGAGAGAGAGAGAGCACACAAGCAGGGGGAGTGGCAGACAGAGGGAGAAGGAGAGGCAGGCTCCCCACTGAGCAAGGAGCCTGATGTGGGGCTCGATCCCAGGACCCTGGGATCATGACCTGAGCTGAGGGCAGATACTTGATAGAATGAGCCACACAGGCGCCCCAAGAAGTGTTTTTTAAATAGTAAAATAAAAATGAGGATCCCTTCTTCCATACGGTATCACACCAGCATGGTGAGGAAATGGCTCCTGAGTCTATAGTATGGTTTGTTTTCTAGTTGGTTGCAGGCAGAAGGTTACTGCATGTGGGAGCAGGGGCTGCTGATTAGTTGATATGAAGGCAATTTTTGCCCCTGAAGAGGGGCAGACCTGGGGGCCTGAACACAGGGGACCTGGGTTCTCTGCTGGGTTGTATGAACTCTCTGAAAGGGGTGCCTGTTCTCTGACATCAGATGAAACAAGTGACAAAACTATACACAAAGGCCGGTGAGGTGTGGTGGAAAAAAGACCTGGGCCTGGAATGAAATCTGTCTGAGATCAGATTTTAGGGTTCACCCCATAGTAAACATGTGACCTTAAGCAAGCAACTTGCTATCTCTGGGCCCCAGTTCCCTCATCTGTCAAACTGAAGTAAAAACAACATCTGCCCCACTTCCTTATAGAGTGGGTTGTTGCAAGGATCAAATGCACAACATGTGAGAGGTTTCTGTAAACTCTAAAGTGGTAGGCCAAGTTGGCTTATTTTCATTTTTCTTATTAATAATTGAAAACTGAGTTTTCTGACCAGTTGCCATCTACTATTTTAGCCTGCCCTATCATCATTTCTGAAAGGTTATATTTCAGTAGAGCTAGCTGTACCTTACCACAGTATTAACACTGTAGTTAGTCTGAATTCTTAGGGTTTCTATATAATTAAATCAGAACCTCAATTTAGGATGAAGATCACAGAGTCATAAACCATTCAGGGGTAGTGGTGGGGAGTCTGGATCTACAGTTAAGACAGAAGACAAATTTGCTCAGTTCTATTTTACTCCACCTGATCATTTGCTTTATGTGGGCAAGAACACAGAGCTCAACAAGGTTTTCAGAATGTCCCAGTTAACAAAAGTGTTCCCACTCAGCTTCACTACTCTACAACCCTAACACCAGCCTGGATAAACCTGCACTAATTTAGTGTCCTCTCAGTACTAGCATTCTAGCCCTGGCAGGCTTCCCCAGTCTCTCCGAGGGAAAACAAACAAACAAAAACCAAACAACCCAGAGTGGGCTTCTTTGATTGGGTCTTAATTTCGTGTCATTGTCATTTTGTCTAAAGTTACACAAAATGCCTCACCCACATCTAAAGTGCACAAGGAGTTGGAAGAGGAGCAGGGTTTTGTGAGAGTATGTAGAGAGTGTTCTCAGAAGGCTGGGATTATCTCCAACCAAGGGAGAGAGATGAAAAGTGGGTCCTCTCTTCCCATCCACCCAAACAAGCAACAGAGTCTTCAAGTAGACCACTTCCTAGATCTTCAAATGCACCCCCCTCCATGAGGGACAGAGAGGTGCTGTGACGTGGCACCTGGAGCTCAAGGCAGAGCACATCTGCCCCACCCCCCAGCTCAAGCAGCCTCTAGGACCCCACTGAGACGTTACCGTGGCAACCACTGTTTGGTCTGCCGTCCCGTTGCCCCAGGAGACTCCACAGGCCTTTCCAAGAGTCCCAGAGTTAAGCCAGAGAGTCCTTGGCCCAGACCCAGGACCCTCCTTTCCAGAGCGAGGCTCCTGCCTCCAGACCGAGCCCCATACGCCCCATCACTGAAGACCAAATTTCCCTCAGGCTCTCCGAGAAAGGAGAGCAAGGGCAGCCTCATGAGTGAGGTGGGAGAGGTCAC
Organism: Enhydra lutris kenyoni; assembly: GCF_002288905.1. Classification (NCBI taxonomy): domain Eukaryota; kingdom Metazoa; phylum Chordata; class Mammalia; order Carnivora; family Mustelidae; genus Enhydra; species Enhydra lutris. The sequence goes on from NW_019154189.1 coordinate 1,622,438, forward strand.
CCTCACGGAGGTGACCGCCTCAGTCTCCCCTCAAGCCACGCAGAAACTCCTGGTTTCCTTGGAAAGCGGAGATCCTCCCCGGGCCCCAGTCGCAGGCAACCTCAGCAGAGATGCAATTACCAAGACCACCGTGGCAGCAGGCGCCAAGGGAAAGGTGCCCAAAAAGGTCATCGCCAAGAGGGTGCGAGGCTCTGTCAAGTGGTTTAACGTGAAGAATGGGTACGGTTTCATCAGCAGGCACGATACCCAGGAAGATGTGTTTGTTCACCAGACAGCCATCACCAGAAACAACCCTCACAAATACCAACGCAGTGTGGGCGACGGCGAGACAGTTGAGTTTGACGTGGTGCAGGGTGAGCGGGGCACCGAGGCCGCTAACGTGACCGGGCCAGCAGGTGCCCCAGTGCAGGGCAGCCGCTACGCTGCCAATCGCCCCCGCTTCCGCAGGGGCTTCTACATCCGCCGCCGCGCACCGCCCCCAAGAGGTCCCAGGGGCACTGAAGAGGACGTCGACGAAGATGAGGCCATAGACGAAGGCTTCACCGAAGCCGAGGGCCAGAGGCGCCGCCTGGCCGGCGGACCCCAAGACCAAAGGCTGCGGCGCTTCCCACCCTTCCAAAGGGCCTCTGCCATGTCCCGCCGCCCGTCGATCCTCACTCCCAGTAGCGGCCCAAGGCCTGGTCACCCGCTCGGGTCCACCCCAGCCTCAAGGCCCGAGGGTGCCCCGCGGCGAGGGCCAGGCCCCAGCTACCTGCTGAGCCGCCCTAGGGGCCGAGGCATCGCTCCTGTTCCAAGACCCTCAGCGGGCATCTCTGAGGAGCCGGAGGAGGAAGACAAGGAAAGCGGGCGTGAAGGCAGCTGTCCGCCGCAGAAGCACCCGCCACGCTACGGATCCCGCCGCCCCAACAACCCACGCCGCCGCCCACAGCAGACACCTGGTGCCCAGGGCCAGGACACCGTGGGAGGAGAAGGCAAGATCGGGAAGAGCCCTGCTGAAATACCCGCTTTGGTTGCTTTGGCCAAGAAGAACAGCGCCGCTGAGGAGGAGGACGCCTTGGTCTCAGATGTCCCCTCTGCCACCACCCAGGCCAAGTAACAACAGCCTGGCTCCCTCCCCAGGGACTCCCAGGCCTGGGCTGCAGGGAATGTCTCCCTTTGAGGAGATGATGCCCTTTAATGCAATGCAGTCCAAACATCCATCTTGACTGTTAGATTTGTGCCCTGGGTGGCGGGGGGGGGGGGGGGGGGATACATGCCCCTTCCGCAAGGTTTGAGGAAAAATTACAAGATCCATATATTTCTAAATTCCCTCTTACCATCTGTGTTGGTAATTTCTGTACACACACACACACACACACACACACACACACACACACACACACTTATTCTTTTAAATGATCTGACCAGGACCACAGCTGTTATTCTGTGTCACCAGGGGAATTTTGTTGAAGTACTTATAAAAATTATTTTTATTTTTAATACAAAAACAAAGATGATCTGATACTGAAGATTACCTTACATTGCTGTGTGATATTACTCACTTGAGTGGTCATTTTCTCAATAAATCATTTCATGTTGCTTTTATCTGTTATCGTCTGATTATTTAAAAAAATCTTGTCAGCACATAATTGTATTGAGGCAGTACTTTCAGTCTGTTTCAGAACCAGTTTTAGCAAACATCATACCTATTGTTCTCTGTGAAAGTCATGAATTTAAGACTAATTGTGGACTTACTGGGGGGGTGGGGGTGAACTTCTCAAGGATGTCCTAAAGGATTAGAATACACAGAGAGGGAAGAAGTGTCCCCATCACACCCTCTTTCCCCTGCCATTTGAGCAATAAAGCCAGAGGGTGGGTCCAACTACCCACACTTACTGTTTAGGTAGTCTATGAGACAAAAACTCAAAAAGCTGGGCAAAATACCATGAGAGGTTTAAAAAAAAAATGGGTAGGTGGGTGGGGCTCTCTGGAAGCAGAATTTGCCTTTATTTTTTAATGGATTTGATCTAATGCCATTTAAATACTTAAAAGAAAATGGGCACGAGGGGCTGCAGGGTGTGGGAGAAATGGAAAAATGCTCAAAGGGTAAAATCTTCCAGTTACAAGATGAGTAAGTTCTGGGGGCCTAACGTATGGCATGATGACTATAGTTAACCAACCATACTGTGTTGCATACCTGAAGGTCACTAGGAGAGTGGAGTTTTAATGTTCCCACCATGACAATAACGAAATGATAATTACGTGAAGCAAACGATGTGTTAACCTTATTGTGGTAAACATTTCACAACATATGCTTGTATCAAATTATCCCATTGTACATCTTAGACTTACACAATATCAATATCATACGCCAACTATATCTCAATAAAGCTAGAAAAAAAACTCAAGAAATTTTAAAAAGAAAATGGGCATGAAGCAGGCATAATTTTTGTCGTGCATACCTCTGGAGCTGAAGAGAACTATCTAGTCCAGATTTTCCATGTGCGCTTCCTGATTGGGTCCATCCATCCAAGGGGGCTGTGCAAGATCCCTGGAAGGCCAAACGGAAAAGTTTCAGCCCACCTCAGCCCCTTTTCCATCAGATAGAGAGGCTCTGACTGGGAATGCCATCCCTGTCCTGGTTTTCCTTTGAATATATAGTGGGATTAGTGGGTGGGTCAGAGGCAGGGTTGGGAGGGGGTATGTAGGCAATTAATACATTTGAAACTAACAGGGGGCCCTAGAACTTAATTTTTTAGATTGAGGAAACTGGATTATCAATAGCAAAGTAAAAATGCCTTTCTGGTTTAAATGTTGAGGCCTTTCATACCACATTATAGCCTAGCATAAGGGATTTGGAGAGTGAGTACTCAGGCATTCGATAAGGCTAAATATCCTCACTCAATTCAAGTAGAAACAGTAGAGATCACTCATTCAGGAAATATTTGAGTGTGCGCTTGTGCCAGACACTCTGCCAGGCACTAGAGGTTACATCATGGTGAAGAAGATGGCCCTTTCTCTCAAGGAGTCCACAGTCTAGTGAAGAGGGAGACAAAACTATGACCACACAAGGGAGTGAGTACTCTGGTGGAATTAGCACAGGATGTCAGAGGAAACACAGGTGACTTAGGTGCCAGATGGGTTGGTTCCAGGCTAAAGGAACCACTACTTCAATACCGGAATTTAACATTATATCTAGCATGGGGCACCTGGGGGGCTCATTTGGTTAAATGTCTGCCTTAGGCTCAGGTCATGATCCCAAGTTCCTGGGATCTAGCTAGCCCCTCAGGTCAGGTCAGGCTCCCTGCTCCACAGGGAGTCATTTTCTCCCTCTCCCTCTGCTCCTTCCTACCCACCCACCCCTCTACCCTAACACCCCCAGCCCCCCAACCCCCAACCCTACCCCAGCCCTGCTCCTGAGCATTCTCTCTCTCAAATAAATAAATAAGTCTTCTTATCTTATCCTCTAGGCACTTTGGATGTTTGAAATGTTTCATTAAAAAACTAGGCAAGGGGGGGGGCGCCTGGGTGGCTCAGTGGGTTAAAGCCTCTGCCTTCGGCTCAGGTCGTGATCTCAGAGTCCTGGGATCGAGTCCCACATCAGGCTCTCTGCTCAGCAGGGAGCCTGCTTCCTCCTCTCTCTCTGCCTGCCTCTCTGCCTACTTGTAATCTCTGTCTGTCAAATAAATAAATAAAATCGAAAAAAACAAAAAACAAAAAAACTAGGCAAGGGATGCAGTCCTTTTGCAGAAGGAAGAAACTGAGAGAAGTATGCACACTTAAATCCAAAAAACGGTGAGACCACCATCTTGTCTCATGGTGAGTGTTTTGTTTACGTGGTAAGCTCAAGACAAAAGTTCCTACATCATGATAACAACTGGAATATAGATTTAGATTGAGTGAGTGTTTTGTCATCATTATAAATGGCAGGTTTTCAGATCTCCTCCAGATTGACACTTGCTCCTGGAAGAAGGACAAATCGTCCATGAAGTCCCCATCTGCTTGTCTGAGAAACATCTGTGGGGATGTGGACTCTCCTAATTTAGGTGGCAGTAATGCACCTACTAGTGAAATTATCCCTCCTTAGTAATAACATCTACTGGCAAAAGAAAGCTTTGAAAAGACATTTGTTTCAGGCTGTTTAAAAATGGAACCTGAAAACACACATTGAAATTTTTTATTCAATGTTTGTAACTTTTATCTGACATTATACAGATTTATTTTGACAACCTATTTAGTTGTTGACAAGGCTGTTTTGCTTTCTTGTAAGTGTATTTTAAAGGTTTATGTTGAACATATTTTGTATAAATCTCATAATGATGCAAACACCAACATCAGGAAAACTGAATGCGTCTTCAAAATATATTTACCTTCCTATGGCTGCTTAGAATGTGAGCACTAATAAAATGTTTAAAAAGGCTTTCGTTAGAAATCAGCTGAGAGGGGCGCCTGGGTGGCTCAGTGGGTTAAAGTCTCTGCTTTCGACTCACGTCATGATCTCAGGGTCCTGGGATCGAACCCCGCTTCGGGCTCTCTGCTCAGAGAGGAGCCTGCTTCCCTTTCTCTCTCTCTGCCTGCCTCTCTGCCTACTTGTGATCTCTCTCTCTCTCTCTCTCTCTCTCTGTTAAGTAAAATAAATAAAAAGTTAAAAAAAATCAGCTGAGACTTCTGGAATAAAAATTGCTTGAACAAAAAAAATAAATAAAAATTAAAAATAAATAAATAAGTCTTCTAAAAAACTATATCTAGCAATCACCACAGAGTTCAGATTTGATAAATTTACATCAACATACAGCTAGAAGTTGTTGCTACAGACTCCTAGCCCAGTGCACTCTTCCCAGTACACCAACTGACTTCTTTGGAGATTAACAAAATGTAGCATGAATCGCTAAGCGTAAGAATGTGTACTGAC
>NW_019154190.1:0-1188 GCF_002288905.1 Enhydra lutris kenyoni
GGCAGTGCAAAATTATGGAGTTAATTCCCCATTTACAATGGGAATCACTCAAGGTATCACAGAAGGCAAATGACAAATTCCGATTGATTGGTCATTATTAGCAAAAACAGTTCTATCCTTGAATGAGTTTTGACAGTTTAAAACATGGTAGCAAGATCAGGCAGAAACAGCCACTGCCCATAAAAACTAATAATGTTCCTATTCCCATGGGGCAGCTCATGGGCATTGAGCCATGGGCCTGGGTGCAAGATCAGTTACAAATGAATGATCAAGCTATTGAGCAGCTCTGGTGTTGTTGTTTGAGAGCCTGGAGGAGAATAGAATCTCAAGGAGAGAATCGTTCTTTTCAAAAGTTGGTGCAGGGTCCAAAAGAACCCTATACTGATTTTATTGCAAGATTACAAGAAGCTATTAAAATACAGGTAAATAATCTTGAGGCTGCTGATACTATTCTTCAGCTGTTGGCATATGAAAATGCCAACACAATTTGTAATAAATTGGTAGCACCCTTAAAGGCAAGGGAACATTGACAGATTATATTAAACTATGCCAAGGAGTGGAGACAGAGACCTTTAAAGCTGATTTTTTATCTCAAGCAATGGTTGCTCTGACCACAGGAAAATTTAAAGGACAATGCTTCAACTGTGGGCAGACAGGGTATATTAAAGCTCAATGTAGGCAAAAAGGAAAACTCCCTCCGTGAAATGCAAGAAATAAGTTACCACATCTCTATCCCAAATATAAGGAAGGAAACCACTAGGCAAAATTATCCTTACCACACACAGAGACACTTCTTTACTCTCAGATGCCTCCATATTTTGTAACTCCCCTTACACACTCCCCAACTGACCAATGTTGACCTGAGTAGGTAGGGACAACTCTATACCCCTATTCAGGAAGAAGTTACAAAAGATGAGACCTTCCACCTTCAAAAATCTCAAAGATTTTAGGGCCAAAATTGTTCAGGGGAGAGTGACGAGGGAGCAGAGACTTAAAAAATTTATTTGTTAGCCCAAGGGATGGCTGCTTTAACTACAGGCAGATTTAAAGGCCAGTGCTTTAATTCTTAGCACAGAAATCAGAATTAATGCCAGTCATTACATTATTTCAAGGTGTTTCTTTTGCATTTAATTTTTATCTGACTATATATATATATACAGGCAGTATATATATATATATATATATATA
>NW_019154190.1:2237-16209 GCF_002288905.1 Enhydra lutris kenyoni
TGGGGGTTCTTAGAACTAAAGTAGGGGAAAGTTCAGCCCTTGGGCACAGGGGTCTGAGATGGCTGCTGGAGCTAAGATGGCTGTACTTATGCTAAGGCTAAACCTGAGGTGGGATGGCCTTAATTTTTCTTGGCCTCCACACTCCTCTCATCAAAATTTAAAATGGTAAGTTTTTGATCACCTCATTTTACTACAAACCTTAACTTGGGAAGATGCGCCTCTGGTCTGGCATGGGTGAGGACTTTTGGCACCATTCCCTTTTGTTGATTATCATAAAACACAAAAGAATTTATGGAAGGTCGCGGATGATTTAAATCACCTAAGAGTTTGGAAATACCGTGGAATAAGATTTGCTGTCATATTACCAATTTAACTTTAGATATTAAACAGCTTCAAGATATTATTCAAGGCATTACTCACTTGTCATTACGATTAGTTCCAGGAGTGAGTTTTGCACAAAGGATTGATGATATTCTGTCTGATCTAAACCCTTTTACTTGGATCAAGCAAACTAGTCTTGGCATTATGGTGGAATGATAATTATTTTTATTGCTATGATAATTTTATGCTTAGTCCTCAGATGTGTGTGAAAATCCTTCTGATGACTGATGGATCAAGAAGTTGCAAAATCAACTTCCCTGCTTCTGCATAAACAGAGAGGAAATATAACTGCCCCTCAGAACAATATACTGACCAAACATGCTTAAGCTTGTACTAGCAACAGGCCACTGGGGGACAGGATGATAAACATCCTTAAAGCCAAGCAACTGGGAATGTCTGGCTGGCTCAGGGTAGAACACTGCCTGCTGCTTTTTTTCTGTTATCTCCCCTTCTCAAGAGATCACCTGTAGTTAATTAGATGATCCCTTTTAATGTGTTTACTCAACCACAAATCCTATACTGCTTAATCAGGGATAACTTGCTTATCCATAATTTCCTTTGACTCCTTTGTTGACTGTTATCTTGTATCTAATGAATATGGGACTGAGGAGTTGTTCGGGGTGCCAGTATTCTCAGCTGCCCACTCTGCTCCCTTTCTCTTGCAGCTGACCTGTTTGTGCCTCATTCTTGTTCTGTGTGTCTTGGGGAAGTAGCAATAATCCCTTCCAGTTCCACCCATGTCAATGCAAAAGGTAGGTATTCATCCTTTCTGATGGCTAATATTCCATTGTATATATTAACCACATCTTCTTTATCCATCTATTGAAGGACAGGTGGTTCCTTCCACAATTTGGCTATTGTGGGTAATGCTGCTATTTAGTTTTATCCATTTTTAAAGATGTTTGTTAGATTAAAAAAAAGTAAAAAGGTGAAGAAAAAGCAGAATCAGACCTGTTAATACATAGAAAAAAAACTGAAGATTGCCAGAGGGAAAAGGATGGAGGGATAAGAAAGAATGGGTGAAAAGGAGAGGGAGGTACAGGCTTCCAGTTATGGAATGAACAAGTCACAGACATAAAAGGATAACGGTATAGGATATAGTCAATAGAATTGTAATAGCATTTGATGGTAACATATGGTAACTACACTTGTGAGCAACATATATAGTTGCCAGATCACTGTGTTGTATACCTGAGCTTAATGTAATATCGTGTGACAGCAATACTCAAATTAACTTAAATGAGTAAAAAATTTAATTCCAAAGGTCTTAAACTTTGAACTATGATATTTCCATAGTTATCTAAATAAGCAATAATAGGATAAAAAACAGAATAGTATAAATAGTATTGGAAGATAAAGACTTTAATGCTAATAAAGAAAATATAATAAAAATAAAACCAATAATGGTAAAAATTGTTTCTGTTATTTTTCAGTTGACTGAATTCCTTATATGTTTTGTATATTAATCCTTAATTAAATAATGCATTGCAAAACATTTTCCCATTGTGTAGGTTGACTATTTGGCTATTTTTTTTTTTCTGTTGTGTGCTGAAGCTTTCAAGTTTGAGATAGTCCTCCCCCCACCTTTTTTTTTTTTTTTTTTAATTTTCTTGTTTATATTTTTGGCATCATGTCCAGGAATTCCTTGCCATTACTAAAGTCAAGGAGCAACTTCCTTGCATTTTCTTCTAGGAGTTTTATGCTTATTAGGTCCTATGCTTAAGTCTTTGATCCACTTTGGGTTAATTTTTGTGAGTGGTGTGAATCATGGTTCTGCATGTATTTTTCCAGTTTCCCCAGCACCAGTTATTAAAGAGACTATCCCTTCTCATTGGATATTCATGCTTTCCTGCTCTGCCCCCCATATATTAGTTAACTGTTCATCATGGGATTTAATTCTGAGCTGTCTCATCTGTTCTTTTGGTCAATGTGTCTATTTTTGTGTCAGGACCATGCCATTTTTATTACTATGTCTTTGTAGCATACTTCCAAATCAAGAAGTATGATATTCTGGTTTTTTTCTTTTTTCTCAGGATTTCTTTGATTATTCAGGATCTTTTGTGGTTCCACAAAAATTTTAGAATTGTTTCTTCTATTTTTGTGAAGAAAATCATTGGTTATTTTGATGGAGATTTTGTTGAATATTTATATTTATATGGTTTTGTGTAGTATGGCCATTTTAACAATAATTATTCTGATATGTGAACATGGTATGTCTTTCCATTTGCTTGTGTCTTCTTTAATTCTTTTATAGTACTATAATTTTCATTGTACATGTAACTCACTTCCTTCATTAAATTTATTCCTCAGTTCTTTATTGTTTTTGAGGCTATCTTTTTTTTAATATTTTATTTATTTATTTGACAGAGAGAGAGAGAGAGAGCACAAGTAGGCAGAGAGGCAGGCAGAGAGAGGGGGAAGCAGGCTCCCTGCTGAGCAGAGAGCCCATTGCAGGACTTGATCCCAGGACCCTGAGATCATGACCTGAGCTGAAGGCAGAGGCTTAACCCACTGAGCCACCCAGGTGCCCCTGGGATAGATTTAATTCTTTTTGAGATGCTTCATCATTAGTGAAAATGAAATCAATTGTTTTTTTTTTTTTAAGATTTTATTTATTTGACAAGGGTGGGGGAGACGGAGTGAGCACAAGCAGAGGATTCAGGAAAGGGAGAGGAAGAAGCAGGCTTCCCGGTGAGCAAGGAGCCTGACGTGGGGCTTGACCTCAAGACCCTGGGATCATGACCAAAGACAAAGGCAGCCGCTTAATCAACTGATCCACCCAGGCACCCCAAAATCAATTAATTTTTATGTTAATATTGTATCTTACCACTCTACTGGCATTGTTAGTGAATTACATTTTTTGGTTAATCCTTTAATATTTATCCATATTAGATCATATCATCAGAAAATAACAACTTTACTTTTTCCTTTCTAATTTGAATACTTTTAATTATTGCAATATTGCTCTAGTTAGGACTTTCAGTACTACATTGAATAGGAGCACTGTAAGTGGGCATCCTTCTCCTGTCCCTAGTCCTACAAGAAATACTTTCAACTTTTATCCATTGAGAATAATGTTAGCTGTGGTTTTGTTGTATATGATCTTTTTTATGTTGAGCTATGTTTCTTCTATACCCACTCTGATAAGGGATTTTACACAAAAGAATTATGTATTGTGTCAAACTTTATTTTTCTGGATCTATTGAGATGTACATGTGATTTTTCCCTTTTATTATATTGATGTGATATGTTACATTTTATTGGATTTTATATCTTGCATTATCCTTGTATCCTAGGGATAAATGGCACTTAGTCATGGAGTATAAGACTTTAATGTGTTCTTGAAATTGGTTTACTAATATTGTGTTTAGAATTTTTGCACCTGCATTCCTTAAGTATGTAGGTTGGTAGTTTTCTTTTTCTTGTTATATCCTTATCTGATTTTTGTATCAAAGAAATGTTGGCTCCCTATAATGATTCCTTCTAGGTATTTTGCAAGATTTTGAGGAAGAATGGTACTAATTCTACTTTAAATGTTTGAAAGACGTCTCCAATGAAGTTGTCTGCTGTGGAATTTTCTGAGTTGATTACTGATTAAATCTCTAGCTCTTTTCCATAGTGCACCACTGAAGATCCTGGTGTACCATGGTGTACCATGGTGTACCATGGGTCACCATCCTGCCTGGTGTTACCAGTATTGTAATAACAAGCCATATACAAAGTCTTGCTTCTGCAGGGTTTTTTTTTTTGTGTTTTTTTTGTTTTGTTTTATTTTTTTGTTTTTTGTTTTTTGTTTTTTTTGTTTTGTTTTTTTTGTTGTTGTTTTTTTAATGCCCAAAATCTGAGTCTCTGACCTGGAGTGGAAGAAGGCAGAAGTAGATGTGTTCCCACTATGTGGCCACAGGTGTCAGAGGAATATGACACCTTCTCTCTTCTGAAGCCCTGGAGGCTGTCTGTATCTGTGCCATAAAGAACATGGTGAAAAGCTGTGGCAAAGATGGTCTTCACATCTTAGTACAACTCCACCCCTTCCATGTCACCTGTAGCAACAAGATATCCAATGCTGTGGCTGATACGCTCCATATAGATATGTGGGGTACCTTTAGAAAATCCCAGGGCACAGTGACCAGTGTTCACATAAACCATGTCATGATGTCCATCTGTAGGAAGCTGCAGAACAAGGTGCATGTGACTGAGCCCTACACAAGTCCAAGTTCAAGTTCCCTGGCTTCCAGGACATCCACATTTCCAAAAAAGTGGGGTTGTACTAAGTTTAATGAAGATAAATTTGAATACATGATGGCTGAAAAGTAGCTCATCCCACATGGCTATAGGGTCAAATATGTCCTTAATTGTGGCCCCCTGGACAAATGGTGAACTCTGAGCTCATAACAGCTTCTGCAGTGCCTCTACTTCTTCATGTGCACCAAATAACTCTTATTTCCTGTCAAAAAAGAATCTCTTTATTATTGATTTGTTCAGATGATTTATTTCTTCCTGATTCAGTTCTGGTAGGTTGTATATCTCTAGAAATGTATCTATATATTTCACATTATGTATTTTTCTGGTAAAAAAATTGTTCATGGTAATCTCCTATGATTATATATAATTCCATAAAGTCAGTTTTAATGTCTCCTCTTTCATTTCCAATTTTATTTGAGTTTACTTTTTTTTCTTAATCTAACTTATTTTTTTTGAAGAACCAGCACTTGCTTTCACTAATCCTTTCCACTGTTTCTATGGTCTCTATTTCATTTATTTCTGTTCTGATATTTATTATTTCCTTCCTGCTGCTAAATTTGAGCTTAATTTTGTTCTTGCTTTTCAAGTTACTTGAGATGTAAAGTTATTTTTTTTATTTGAGATTTAAATTTTTTAACATGCAGTAATTGCAATAAAGCTTCTTCTCAAAACTGACCATTTTATCATTAAATAATGATCGTTGCCTTTTGTTGCCATTTTTTACTTAAAGTCTATTTTGCATGGCTATCCTTTTCTTTTGTAGTCTTCATACATTTATTTTCTATTCTATTTGCTTGAAATGTCATCTTCTATTTTTTATTTTGAGCTTATGTGTGTCTTTGTGGCTGAGATATGTTTCCTATGGGCAGCACATAATGGGATTTTTCTTCCCTCAGCCATTCTATGCTTTGTGACTAGAAAGTTTAATACATTTGCAACTTATGCAATTATTAATATGTACTACAATTATTACTATCACCTTATCTTTTGTCTTCTGTTTATTTTTTGGTCCCCATTGTTTCTTTTTCTCTCTCTGCTTTTGTAAGCTAACAGCTTTCCATGGTGATTTACTCAGTTTCACATGTTTGTTTGTTTAAGTTTTGCATCAAATCTAGGTATTTGCTCAGTGGTTACCATAAAGTTTACACAATCACTTTTATAGATAAAATAGTTTTATTGTTTCTGCTGATATCAATTTATCTTTACTTGCCTGTAGAGGTCTCATCCTTTTATTATTCTCCTTTTATATTTTAATGTCACAATTTATCTTTTTTAATTTGTTTTTTTAATTTTTTAACTTTATTTTATTTTTTCAGTGTTCCAATATTCATTGTTTGTGCACCACATCCAGTGCTCCATGCAATACATGCCCTCCTTAGTACCCACCACCAGGCTCACCCATCCTGCCACCTTCTCCCCTCCAAAACCCTTAGTTTGTTTCTCAGAGTCCACAGTCTCTCATGGTTTGTTTCCCCCTCTGATTTCCCCCAATTCACTTTTCCTTTCCTTCTCCTAATGTCCTCCATGTTATTCTTTATGCTCCACAAGTAAATGAAACAGGAAAATTGACTCTCTCTGCTTGACTTATTTCACTCAGCATGATCTCCTCCAGTCCCATCCATGTCTTTTTTTTTTTTTTAACATGAGTATAGTTGGCACACAATGTTATATTAGTTTCAGGTATATAACACAGTGATTCAACATTTCTATGTTATGCTAAGCTAACCACGGGTGTAGCTATCATTTTTCACCATACAATATTAGTATATTATTGACTATATTCCTTATATTATGCCTTTCATTCCCATGATTTATTTATTCCGTAACTGGAAATCTGTTTTCCCCATTCTCCACATTCTTATTTCTGAGATTCCTTTTAAATTACCATCTTTTTCTTTGGCTCTCTTCAAAATTCTTTGTCATTGGCTTTTGCAATTTTAATATACTATATCTTAAAAGAAAGTATTTTTACATTGAGATAGTAGGGCATTTTATTAGCTCCTTAGACTGCATGTTCAGTTCATCCCACAGACTGGGAAGTTCTCAACTAATTTTTCTTTAAATAAATTCTCTGTCCCCTCCTCCTTTTCTTTTCCTCCTGGTTTTTATGTTCACTTTTTCTAATGGAGTCTGATAAATCTTGTCAAATTACTTCAATTAGAAGAAATCTTATTTTTATCTCCCTTTTCACCTGAATCATTTCTACCTTTTTATTTTCTATCTCACTAATTATCTCTTCCATCTGATATGCTCTATTTCCAATGTTTTTTATTGCATTTTTATTTTATTTATTGAGTTCTTCAGCTTTAGACTTTCTGTTGACTTCATTTTTAGAATTTCAATCTCTTTAGTAAAGTATTCCTCCTGGTTATTAATTTTATTCTTGAGGTCATTGTATTGTCTTCTTGAGTTTTCATGTAGCCGGTGGAACTCCTTTGTAACAGCCACTTTGAATTTATCAGTTAGATTGCAAACTCGATAACTTTGGGTTCAGTTGCTGGAAAACTTTCATTTTTTGTGATATATTACTACAAATTTTTGTCGTGTTTGATAAAAAGTTCAATTTGTTGTTGCATTTAAAGTAGCAAATGTCTTTATTATTTAGGGAAAGCTTTGTTTTCTTTGATTTTAACAGTTCACAGGTTGACAGTTATGAGCCTTTTTGTGTTTTCCACAAGGTGGCACACAATTTTTTTTAATTTCTCCTACCAGAGCTGACTTGCTACTGAAGTTGGGAGCAAAAGCAGCATTATTATTATTTAAAGCTGACAGGAAAAAGAGAGTGAGAGACAAACAAAATAAAAGGCTCTTTTGTACAACTGAAACTAGTTTAACACTGTATGTTAATTTTTCTTATTTAATTAAGTTTAAAAAATCTGGCACAAAAGTAAAGGGAATCTTGTGGTATAGTGGGGGAAAATATAGACTTAGCACCCCAGTAGGGGGCCCCTGAGTAGTGTTGGGGGTTCCAGAAGTCCATGGTCCAGAATTTCAGGGCAAATAGCAGGAGACATTATCCTTCAGATTTCTTTGTCTATTTCCCTTTCCTCAGTCATTGCAGTCTCTCCTCAAAGAGAGCAGCAGGGCTCTCTAGCTGCGAATTGCTGGGCAGAATGTTGCTCACTGCCTTTACCCTCCACCTGTTTTGCCAGAAAGATCTCACTGTCCCACTACTGGAATTTGCAACACTTTTTCTACCACTACTACTCCTGCTGCCTCCAACTTTGCTACCACTCTTCTTGGCTCCACACCATCTTCTGCTGTCCAATCCATCAACTTTCGGGTGCACAAATATATGGATCTTTCAGGTATCCTGCTACACTATTCAAAGTTTTTGTTGTTGTTGTTGTTTTGTTTTGGTTATGGATACTGAATTATTTGTAAATCAAAGGGAAGAGAAAAAAGTGATGAGTCATGCTCTCATAATACTGACATCACTTCCCCCTTCAAAAAATTTGTTTCCATTATATCTAAGTTTAGACTATAAACAATTAAATCTGAAATTGTGTTATATAAATTTGCATATAAACATGTTTTCTTTTTCTCTTTGGTATCTACATAGGACTGGAATGGCTAAATCATATGGTAGAATATATATATATATATATATATATATATATATATATATATATAATATCTCCAAAAATTCTGGCAGAAAAATAAAGGGGAGTTTGTGGCACCACAGTGGGAGAAGGTATATGCTTAACATCCCAGTAGGGGGATCCTTGAGTAAGGGTGGGGTTCCCACAACACAAGAAAGAATGGCAAAACACAACACCAAGACAGCTGGACACATGATAATAAAGGGAAACATCCTCAATGCTGTGAATGCTATAAAGAAGAGATGGTATTGATGGACTAAGAATAGTCTTTTGTTCTTGGGCACAGAAAAAAAAAAAATGCAGTTTAAAAGAGAATAACATAGCGTATAAAAGAGCCAACACTTGAACTCTGCCAAATGGCAGAGTAGCTGTGGCAATGCTTTCTGGGCGATGGAGACTTAAGAATGACAAGTTAATGTTTCCTTTCCTTTCCACTTTAAAAGCACAGACTGGAGCAGGGTCCAGTGGCCACGTGCTGCCTCAGCAAGACACAGGTCTACAAACTCATACCAGTCCCAATCATGCTAGGACACACACACAAAAAAAAACCACTTGCTTACAAGGACAGAAGGGCATTGGGAATGCTTTTGATCAGAGGCACCTACTGTTTGTGAGGGCTGGGTCCACAAGCCAACACAAGACCTGGTCACACCATGGCATGGAAAAAAAACAAATGGATAGGTTTTGTTTCTTTTATTTATTTTCTTTTCCTATTTTTTTCTTTTTTCAAAGATTTATTGATTCATTAGAGAAAGAGCACACACAGCAGAGGGAACAGAGGGAGAGTCTGAAGCCAGCTCTGCACTGGGAGTGGAGCCTGAACAGAGCCTACTGAATAAGCCTGACATCATAACCCAACCAAACACGGAAGTCTAATGCTCACCGAACTGCACCACCAAGATGCTCCTCTTTTCTCTTTGCAATATCTTCTTATAAAATCAATAGTTTTAAAGAGCAAGTAGCCTGTAAAACAGTCAGCCCAAGAACCAGCAAATGGCTGGGGTGCTTCTAGGGGATGGATTGATGGACAGAGTCTATGAACACCCTCCACCTTGAAATTGCAGACTAGTCCACTACCCTAATTGGTTTGATGCCTCAGTGAGCCCAGAGCTCATAGCCTACACCAGCCCCAGCTGTTCCACCAAGGTTGTTATGGAGTGGTATACCCTGGGACACTCCTGATTAGCATTCACTATAGCCCCAGGCTTTACACCAAGGTGATACAGGTGCAAAGCACTGAAGATCACTTCAGACCCACACAATAGCTTGATGGGGCACTCTCCCCATGCTCAGTACTCTAGAACTTTTCAGCTGACTAGAGCATCCCCAATATAGAGTGGTCTGGAACCTCTCATCTGATGTTTGCACCTCCCTGGGTGATTTCTGCATGAAGTACCGTGGAATCCCCTATCCCATGCTTCCATCAGTTTTAGCCACTCCAGTGAGACACCCACTATATGAAGCCACTTGGAACACACATGCTTGCACCACTTTGGCTCCAGTAGAACAACCATGACCATGGCATCCCTGCTGCTGAGCACCATGGAATCCCCTAGTTTGAATGAATTTCAGCTTCAGCTGTCCTGCCAGGACACATTTTTCACAGGGAGCTCAGGGACCACTTCAACCCATGCACATTTTAGTTTCGGTTGTCCTGCCCGGGATCCCTGGCATAGCCTGCCGCAAGACCTCCTGGCATGAACCCCTCCTAAGCTTCAGCCACCCCTTCAGGAAATCCTATGTGTGGAGAGTCCTGGAACACTCCAGTTTTTACTCACTTCACTTTCAACTTTCCTGCCAAGGTGTCCTATGTTCATAGAGCCCTGATCCCTCCCCCACCACCTTGCACCCCAGCCATCAGGCCAGGGCACCCTATGCACAAGGAACTCAGGCACCTCCCAAACTGCATACTGCCTCAAACCCAGTGCCCCAACCGGGGTGGACCCTGCTAGTTCATCCTGGCTTGCACCCACTTCAGTTTTGCCTATCCTCAACACATAAAACACTGAGACATAACAGCCCGTGTCCAATCTAGCTTTAGATGTCCTGATATAATATTCACTGAATGGAAATCTCCAAGACACCCTGGTCACACCAGCCATAGCTCCAGTCAGTTAGTAAATGGTGCCAAGCACACACAGTCTTCATAAAGGAAGACCATACCCAAGACCATTCCTTTAATTTTGGAAGAAGCTGTTCCATCTAACCCATAGAAAAATTACAGACAGGAAAGATCAGTAAACAAAACCATGCTCCAAAAGAAAGAAGATAGTACAGGCAATCATAGGGGAAAGGAGGGAAAATCAATGGTGAGAAATCAGAGAGGGAGACAAACCATGAGACTCTATAGAAAACAAACAGAGCTGCTATAGGGGAGGTGTGTGGTGGGAAGGGGTAAATGGGTGATGGACATTAAGGAGGGCATGTGGTGTGATAAGCACTGGGTGTTGTATGTGGTTGAATAACTGAACTCTACTTCTGAAACTAATAATGTATTATATGTAGGCTAATTGAAATTAAAGGGAAAAAAGAGAACAAGACAAATCCTCAGAAAAATAACTAAATGAAGTGGATATAAGCAATATGCCTGATAAAGAATTTAAAGTAATGATCATCAAGATGCTCCCTGGAATGGAGAGAAGCATCGAAGGACTTGGTGATAGTTTAAAAAAAAAAAAAATCAAACTTGAAGAATACAATAACTCAAATAAAAAACAGACTAGAGTAGGGGCACCTAGGAGACACAGTCAGTTAAGGGTACAACTCTTGTTTTCAGCTCAGGTCATGCTATCAGGGTCATGAGATGGAGCTCCACACAAGGTTCCATTCACAGTGGACAGTCTCCTGGAGATTCTATCCTTTTTCTCCCTTTATACCTACCCCTCAACTATCTTTATCTCTCTTAAATAAATAAATCTTTAAAAATTACACTGTAGGGAATCAGCAGTAGACTAATGAATGTTTAACAATGTATCAGTGATCTGGGATACCATGTAATTGGAAAGCACATAAGATGAACTGCAAAAGGAAAACAAACAAAAAAAAAAAAAAGAAAGAAAGAAATACACATGCACACACAGACACACACACATACATATACACACATTACATATTATATATTATAATATTTTTTTAATTTTTAATTTTTTATAAACATATAATATATTTTTATCCCCAGGGGTACAGGTCTGTGAATCGCCAGGTTTACACACTTCACAGCACTCACCATAGCACATGCCCTCCCCAATGTCCATAACCCCAACCCTCTCTCCCAACCCCCCTCCCCGCAGCAACCCTCTGTTTTGTGAGATTAAGAGTCACTTATAGTTTGTCTCCCTCCCAATCCCATCTTGTTTCATTTATTCTTCTCCTACCCCCTTAACCCTCCATGTTGCATCTCCACTTCCTCATATCAGGGAGATCATATGATAGTTGTCTTTCTCCGATTGACTTATTTCACTAAGCATGATACCCTCTAGTTCCATCCACGTCATAGCAAATGGCAAGATTTCATTTCTTTTGATGGCTGCATAGTATCCCATTGTGTATATAAACCACATCTTCTTTATCCATTCATCTGTTGATGGACATCTAGGTTCTTTCCATAGTTCGGCTATTGTAGACATTGCTGCTATAAACATTCGGGTGCACGTGCTCCTTCGGATCACTACGTTTGTATCTTTAGGGTAAATACCCAGCAATGCAATTGCTGGGTCATAGGGTAGTTCTATTTTCAACATTTTGAGGAACCTCCATGCTGTTTTCCAGAGTGGTTGCACCAGCTTGCATTCCCACCAACAGTGTAGGAGGGTTCCCCTTTCTCCACATCCTCGCCAGCATCTGTCATTTCCTGACTTGTTAATTTTAGCCATTCTGACTGGTGTGAGGTGATATCTCATTGTGGTTTTTGATTTGTATTTTCCTGATGCCGAGTGATGTGGAGCACATTTTCATGTGTCTGTTGGCCATCTGGGTGTCTTCTTTGCAGAAATGTCTGTTCATGTTTTCTGCCCATTTCTTGATTGGATTATTTGTTCTTTGGGTGTTGAGTTTGCTAAGTTCTTTATAGATTTTGGATACTAGCCCTTTATCTGATATGTTGTTTGCAAATATCTTCTCCCATTCTGTCAGTTGTCTTTTGGTTTTGTTAACTGTTTCCTTTGCTGTGCAAAAGCTTTTGATCTTGATGAAATCCCAATAATTCATTTTTGCCCTTGCTTCCCTTGCCTTTGGTGATGTTCCTAGGAAGATGTTGCTGCAGCTGAGGTCGAAGAGGTTGCTGCCTGTGTTCTCCTTAAGGATTTTGATGGATTCCTTTCTCACAGTGAGGTCCTTCATCCATTTTAAGTCTATTTTCATATAAGGTGTAATGAAATGGTCCAACTTCATTTTTCTGCATGTGGCTGTCCAATTTTCCCAACACCATTTATTGAAGAGGCTGTCTTTTTTCCATTGGACATTCTTTCCTGCTTTGTCGAAGATGAGTTGACCATAGAGTTGAGGGTCTATTTCTGGGCTCTCTATTCTGTTCCATTGATCTATGTGTCTGTTTTTGTGCCAGTACCATGCTGTCTTGATGATGACAGCTTTGTAATAGAGCTTGAAGTCTGGAATTGTGATGCCACCAACTTTGGCTTTCTTTTTCAATATTCCTTTGGATATTCGAGGTCTTTTCTGGTTCCATATAAATTTTAGGATTATTTGTTCCTTTTCTTTGAAAAAAATGGATGGTATTTTGATAGGAATTGCATTAAATGTGTAGATTGCTTTAGGTAGCATAGACATTTTCAGAATATTTGTTCTCCCAATCCAGGATCATGGAACATTTTTCCATTTCTTTGTGTCTTCCTCAATTTCTTTCATGAGTACTTTATAGTTTTCTGAGTATAGATTCTTAGCCTCTTTGGTTAGGTTTATTCCTAGGTATCTTATAGTTTTGGGTGTAATAGTAAATGGGATTGACTCCTTAATTTCTCTTTCTTCTCTCTTGTTGTTGGTGTAGAGAAATGCAACTGATTTCTGTGCATTGATTTTATATCCTGACACTTTACTGAATTCCTGTACAAGTTCTAGCAGTTTTGGAGTGGAGTCTTTTAGGTTTTCCACATCTAGTATCATAACATCTGCAAAGAGTGATAGTTTGACTTCTTCTTTGCCGATTTGGATGCCTTTAATTTCCTTTTGTTGTCTGATTGCTGAGGCTAGGATTTCTAGTACTATGTTGAATAGCAGTGGTGATAACGGACATCCCTGCCGTGTTCCTGACCTTAGCGGAAAAGCTTTCAGTTTTTCTCCATTGAGAATGATATTTGTGGTGGGTTTTTCATAGATGGCTTTGATAATATTGAGGTATGTGCCCTCTACCCCTACACTTTGAAGAGTTTTGATCAGGAAGGGATGCTGTACTTTGTCAAATGCTTTTTCAGCATCTATTGAGAGTATCATATGGTTCTTGTTCTTTCTTTTTAATGTGTTGTATCACATTGATTGATTTGCGGATGTTGAACCAACCTTGCAGCCCTGGAATAAATCCCACTTGGTCGTGGTGAATAATCCTTTTAATGTACTGTTGAATCCTATTGGCTAGTATTTTGTTGAGAATTTTCACATCTGTTTTCGTCAAGGATATTGATCTGTAGTTCTCTTTTTTGATGGGATCCTTGTCTGGTTTTGGGATCAAGGAGATGCTGGCTTCAAAAAATGAGTTTGGAAGTTTTCCTTCCATTTCTATTTTTTGGAACAGTTTC
>NW_019154190.1:16219-27912 GCF_002288905.1 Enhydra lutris kenyoni
AGGAGAATAGGAATTAGTTCTTCTTTAAATGTTTGGTAGAATTCCCCCGGGAAGCCGTCTGGCCCTGGGCTTTTGTTTGTTTGGAGATTTTTGATGACTGTTTCAATCTCCTTACTGGTTATGGGTCTGTTCAGGCTTTCTATTTCTTCCTGGTTCAGTTGTGGTAGTTTATATGTCTCTAGGAATGCATCCATTTCTTCCAGATTGTCAAATTTGTTGGCATAGAGTTGCTCATAGTATGTTCTTATAATTGTCTGTATTTCTTTGGTGTTCGTTGTGATCTCTCCTCTTTCATTCATGATTTTATTTATTTGGGTCCTTTCTCTTTTCTTTTTGATAAGTCTGGCCAGGGGTTTATCGATCTTATTAATTCTTTCAAAGAACCAGCTCCTAGTTTCGTTGATTTGTTCTATTGTTTTTTTGGTTTCTATTTCATTGATTTCTGCTCTGATCTTTATGATTTCTCTTCTCCTGCTGGGTTTAGGGTTTCTTTCTTGTTCTTTCTCCAGCTCCTTTAGGTGTAGGGTTAGGTTGTGTACCTGAGACCTTTCTTGTTTCTTGAGAAAGGCTTGTACCGCTATATATTTTCCTCTCAGGACTGCCTTTGTTGTGTCCCACAGATTTTGAACCGTTGTGTTTTCATTATCATTTGTTTCCATGAATTTTTTCAATTCTTCTTTAATTTCCTGGTTGACCCATTCATTCTTTAGAAGGATGCTGTTTAGTCTCCATGTATTTGGGTTCTTTCCAAATTTCCTCTTGTGATTGAGTTCTAGCTTCAGAGCATTGTGGTCTGAAAATATGCAGGGAATGATCCCAATCTTTTGATACCGTTTGAAACCTGATTTAGGACCCAGGATATGATCTATTCTGGAGAATGTTCCATGTGCACTAGAGAAGAATGTATATTCTGTTGCTTTGGGATGAAATGTTCTGAATATATCTGTGATGTCCATCTGGTCCAGTGTGTCATTTAAGGCCTTTATTTCCTTGTTGATCTTTTGCTTGGATGATCTGTCCATTTCAGTGAGGGGAGTGTTAAAGTCCCCTACTATTATTGTATTATTGTTGATGTGTTTCTTTGATTTTGTTATTAATTGGTTTATATAGTTGGCTGATCCCACGTTAGGGGCATAGATATTTAAAATTGTTAGATCTTCTTGTTGGACTGATCCTTTGAGTATGATATAGTGTCCTTCCTCATCTCTTATTATAGTCTTTGGCTTAAAATCTAATTGATCTGATATAAGGATTGCCACTCCTGCTTTCTTCTGATGTCCATTAGCATGGTAAATTCTTTTCCACCCCCTCACTTTAATCTGGAGGTATCTTAGGGTCTAAAATGAATTTCTTGTAGCAACATATAGATTTTTTTTTTTTTATCCATTCTGATACCCTGTGTCTTTTGATTGGGGCATTTAGCCCATTAACATTCAGGGTAAGTATTGAGAGATATGAATTTAGTGCCATTGTATTGCCTGTAAGGTGACTGTTATTGTATATTGTCTCTGTTTCTTTCTGGTCTACTACTTTTAGGGTCTCTCTTTGCTTACAGGACCCCTTTCCATATTTCCTGTAGAGCTGGTATGACGTTTGCAGATTCTTTCAGTTTTTGTTTGTCCTGGAAGCTTTTAATCTCTCCTTCTATTTTCAGTGATAGCCTAGCTGGATATAGTATTCTTGGCTGCATGTTTTTCTCATTTAGTGCTCTGAATATATCATGCCATTTCTTTCTGGCCTGCCAGGTCTCTGTGGATAAGTCTGCTGCCAATCTAATATTTTTACCATTGTATGTTACAGACTTCTTTTCCCGGACTGCTTTCAGGATTTTCTCTTTGTCACTAAGATTTGTAAATTTTGCTATTAGGTTTCGGGGTGTGGACCTATTCTTGTTGATTTTGAGGGGGGTTCTCTGAACCTCCTGGATTTTGATGCTTGTTCCCTTTGCATATTAGGGAAATTCCAATAATTCTCTCCAATATACCTTCTGGTCCCCTCTCTCTTTCTTCTTCTTCTGGAATCCCAATTATTCTAATGTTGTTTCATCTTATGGTGTCACTTATCTCTCAAATTCTCCCCTCGTGGTCCAGTAGCTGTTTGTCCCTCTTTTGCTCAGCTTCTTTATTCTCTGTCATTTGGTCTTCTATATCATTAATTCTTTCTTCTGCCTCATTTATCCTAGTAGTGAGTGCCTCCATTTTTTATTGCACCTCATTAATAGCTTTTTTGATTTCAACTTGGTTAGATTTTAGTTCTTTTATTTCTCCAGAAAGGGCTTTTATATCTCCCAAGAGGGTTTCTCTAATATCTCCCATGCCTTTTTTGAGCCTGGCTAGAACCTTGAGAATTGTCATTCTGAACTCTAGATCTGACATATTACCGATGTCTGTATTGATTAGGTTCCTAGCGTTTGGTACTGCCTCTTGTTCTTTTTTTTTGTGGTGAATTTTTCCACCTTGTCATTTTGTCCAGATAAGAGTATATGAAAGAGCAAGTAAAATACTAAAAGGGTGGCAAAGACCCGAGGAAAATACGCTTTAACCAAATCAGAAGAGATCCCAAATCGGGGGGGGGGGGAGAAAGGGGATAAAAAGAGGTTCAGAAAAAAAAAATTAAAAAAGGAAAACAAATTACGAAAAAAATATTTAAAAAATTATATATATACATATTTATATATGTATTAGATAAACCAGTTAAAAAAACGTTAAAAAAGAAAAGGGTAAAAGTTAAAAAAAATTAGCAGAAGAAGAAAAAAAATTGAAAAATAAATTAAATTAACTGCAAGACTAAAGAATCATGGGAAGAAAGCCATGAGTTCTGTGCTTTGCTTTCTCCTCCTCTGGAATTCCACTGCTCTCCTTGGTATTGAACCTGCACTCCTTGGTAGGTGAACTTGATCCTGGCTGTATTTCTTGTTGATCTTCTGGGGGAGGGTCCTGTTGTAGTGATTCTCAAGTGTCTTTGCCCCAGGCGGAGTTGCACCCCCCTTACCAGGGGCCAGGCTGAGCAATCAGCTCGGGTTTGCTTTCAGGTGCTTTTGTTCCCTGAACACTTTCCCTAGAGGTCTGGAAGACGGGAATGAAAATGGCAGCCTCCCAGTCTCCAGCCCGGAGGAGCCGAGAGCTCGGGGCCCCACTCCTCAGTGCACCCTCACAGAATAGCGCCCAATTACCCTGTCTCCCTGGCCTCCAGCCGCACTCCAAGCTCACCGAGCCTGTGACCTGTTCAAGGTAACCCTGAGCTGAGAACTCACTCCTTGGCTCTGTCTCCATAGCCGGCTTCCCCGTTCTAATACCTGCAAGCTCTGCGACACTCAGACACCCCCGATCCTTCTGTGACCCTGCGGGACCTGAGGCCACACTGACACCACATGGGCTTCACCCTGGTTTAGCCTCTGGAGCAATGTCCCTCAGTGGAACAGACTTTTAAAAGTCCTGATTTAGTGCTCCGTTGCTCTGCCACTTGCTGGGTGCCGGCCCCTCCCCCTGCAGTCTATCTTCCCATTGCTTTGGATTCACTTCTCTGCCAGTCCTACCTTTCAGAGAGTGGTTGATTTTCTGTTTCTAGAATTGCTGTTCCTCTTCTCTTCGATCTCCCATTGTATTTGTAGGTGTTTGCAATCTTTAGATAAGCTATCTAGCTGATCTCCTGCTACCTGGTGTAGTCTTAGCCTGCTACTTCTCTGCCATCTTGACTCCCTCCCCATATTATATTTTAAATGTATATTTATGTATGTTATACATAACAAACATAAATATACATATACA
Source organism: Enhydra lutris kenyoni (assembly GCF_002288905.1). NCBI lineage: Eukaryota > Metazoa > Chordata > Mammalia > Carnivora > Mustelidae > Enhydra > Enhydra lutris. The sequence goes on from NW_019154190.1 coordinate 19,987, forward strand.
TATATATTATATATATTTATAAATATATATATAAAATCTTTTTTACTTTTAAATGAGTATAAGTTAAGGGATCTCTTGAATAACACTAAGCACATAAATATTCACATTATAGAGGATCCCAGAGGACGTGAGAGAGAAAAAGTATAAAGTTGTTTGGAAAAATAATAGCTGAAAAGTTCTCTAACCTGGGGAAAATAATAGACATCAAGATCTAAGGAGCAGAATCTAAGCAAGATGGACCAAGGAAGTCCACATTACAGCACATATAATTAACATGTCAAAAATTAAACATAAAAAGATGATATTAAAAGAACAGGAGGAAAGCTTCAGTTGGTTAAAGGTCTGCCTTTGGCTCAGGTCATGATTTTGGGGTTCTGGGATTGAGCCCTACCTCAGGCTTCCTGATCAGTCTTCTCCTTCTCCCTCTGCCCCTCTACACATGCTCTTTCTCTCTCTCTCTCTCTCTCTCTCTCTCAAATATTTTTTTTTTTTAAAGAGAGAAAAGCAAGTCACCTATGAGGAAAAACATATAAGGCTCTCAGCTGATTTTTCAGCAAAATTATACAAGTCAAAAGGAAATGGTATGATATATTCAAAATGCTAAAAGGAAAAACATCCATATATGAGAATAGTCTACGTGGCAAGGCTATCATTCAGGACTGAAAGTGAGATAGTTTCTGAGGAAACAAAAGTTAAAAGGAGTTTATCACCACTAAACCAGACTTAAAAGAAATAGTAAAGAGATTTCAATAAGTGCAAAATAAATGGTCATAATTGGATGTGAGAAAATTGTGAATAAAAGACATAAAATATGACAACATATATCTAACATGTGGAAGAGGGAGAGAAAATATATTTTTAAAATGTGTTTGAACTTAAACGACCATCAAATTAATACTCCCTGCTATGTACTTAGGATTTCATATAAGAACCTCCTATAAAAACCCAAAAAGTAGACTCGGAGAAAATAAAGAGAAAGAAAGCCAAACATTACACTATAGAAACTCACCAATTACAGAGAAAGAGAGCAAAAGAAGAAAGGAACAGAGAACTACAAAAAAAATGACAGAAAGAAAGAAAGAAAACAAAAGCAAAATGGCAATAAGCACAAACCTATCAGTGATTATTTTAGATGTAAATAGCCTAAATGTTGCAATGAAAACACTTTAAAAATTCAATACCTATATATATGGTTTCTACAAAAGAATCAACTCTGACCTAAAGACAGACTAAAAGTGAAAGGATGAAAAGTATTTACCATAGAAATGGAAGCAAATAAAAATTCAGAGTAGCAATACGTCTATTAGGCAAAATGACCTTAATACATGTATGCTTCTAAAACTGAATCAGGGAGAAAGAGAAAATTCTGAACAAACTGGTTACTAATAACAAAATTTTATTGATAGTCAAAAACTTACCAAAATAGGCCAGTACTACCCTAATACCAAAACCAGACAAAGATATCACAAAAAAAAGAAAGAAAGAAAGAAAGAAAGAAGGAAAAAAAGAAAAAAGAAAAAAAACAACCAAAGGCTAATTATTTGAGTGAACATATGTACCAGAAACCTCAGCAAAATATTAGCAAGACACATTCAACAACAGATTAAAATATCACTCAGTACATTCAAGTGAAATTTATTCTGGAGTTTTGAGAATGGTTTGATATTCACACATCAACCAACACGATACTCCATATCAACAAGATAAAGGATAAAAATCATCTGATAATCTCATAGATGCATAAAAGGAATTTGACAAATTTCAGCATTCATTTATGAAAAAATCTCTCCACGAAGTGGGCGTACAGAGAACATAACACAGTAAAGGCAACATAAGTTAAAAACAGGGTTAACACCATACGAAATGGGGAAAAACAGTTTTCCTCTGAGATCAAGCACAAGACAAGGATGTTCACTTTTTCTACTTTATTGTACATAGAATTGGGTGTCCAAGCCACAGCAATCATATGAGACAAAATAAAAAGAGGTATCCATATCGGTAAAGAAGAAGTTAAAAGTTCACTATTGGCAGATGACACAACAGTGTACGTAAAGAAAAGAAAAAAGACCACCAAAAAACCTACTGGAAGTAAGTGAATTCAGGAAATGTGCAGGATACAGGATACAAAATGAATACTCAGAAATCAGTAGTGTTTCTTTTTTTTAAGATTTTATTTATTTATTTGACAGATCAAAGCAAGCAGAGAGGCAGGCAGAGAGAGAGAGGAGGAAGCAGGCTCCCTGCTGAGCAGAGAGCCCAATGCGGGGCTCAATCCCAGAACCCCAGGATCATGACCTGAGCCGAAGGCAGAGGCTTTAACCCACTGAGCCACCCAGGCACCCCATCAGTAGTGTTTCTATACATTAATAACAAAGTAGGAGAAAGAGAAGAAACTAGCTCCATTTAAATTTGCACAGAAAACCCCAAAAATACCTCATAATAAACTTAGCTGAAGAGGTAAAAGCCCAGTACTCTGAAAACTATAAAACATCAGTCAAAGAAATTGAAGACAACACAAACAAATGGAAAGACATTTCATCCTCCTGGATTGAAATAATTGGTATTGTTAAAATGTCCTTATTACCTGAAGCAATCCACAGATTCAACTATCAAAATACCAACAGAATTTTTCACAAAACTAGAACAAATAATGCTAAGCTTTGTATGAAACCACAAAAGTCCTTGAATAGCCAATGCAATCTTTAGAAAGGAGAACAAAGTTATAGGTATCAAAAATCCTAGATTTCAATATATACTACAAAACTGTAGTAATTGAAATAGTATGACACTGCCCTCAAAATAAACATTGATCAATAAAACAGAGGAGAGAGCCTAGAAATTAACCTATACTTATATGATCAATTAATCTACAACAAAGATTGTAGATTAATGTACAACAATTAATGTACAAAGAATATACACTTTTCAATAAATGATGCTAGAAAAACTGGACAGCTACATGCAAAATAATGAAAGTGGACCACTTTCTTAAACTATACACAAAAATAAAATATAGTAAAAAACTAAATGTGAAACCTGAAACCATGAAAATCCTAGAAGAGGAGAAAAGCAGTAACTTCTTTGGCATTGACCATAGTGACATATTTCCAGGTATGTTTCCTGAGGCAAGGGAAACAAAAACAAAAGTAAACTTTGGGAACCACACCAAAACAAAAAGCATTTTGCACAATGAAGAACATTATTAATAAAACAAAAAGGCAACCTACAATGATAGAAAATATTTGTGAATGATGGATCCAACAAAGGGTTAATATCTAACCTATATAACAAACTCATACAATGCAGCACCAATAAGAAAATTCAAACTCATACAATGTAATACCTAATGATAATAATTATTATCATTGTTAATACAGTGTTATATAATGACATAATAAATATTATAAATATGTACTATTAATATGATATTAGTTATAACTTATTATTATTATAAAATAAACAATTTTGTTAAAGACTGAGCAGAAGAACTGGATGACATTTTTCCAAGAAAACATATAGATGACCAATAGACACATGAAGTTTCCCAACCTCACTAATCATCAGGAAATGCAAATCAAAACCACAATGAGAGGGGCACCAGGGTGGCAGTCAGTTATACATCTGCCTTTGGCTCAGATCATGATCCTGTGGTCCATAGATTTGGGCTCCTTGCTCAGTGTGCTCTCCCGTAAATAAATAAGTAAATAAGTAATTACTTACTTATAAATAAATAAAGTAAATAAATAAATAAATAAAATATTTAAACAAACACAATGAGAAATCATCTTACACCTGTTGGAAGGGCTAAAATAATTTTTTAAAAAAAGACAAGAAATAGCAAGTGTTGGCAAAAATGTGGAATAAAGGGAGCACTCAAGAACTGTTGGTGGGAATGCAAACTGCTGTAGTCACTGTGAAAAACAAGTATGAGGTTCCTTGAGAAGTTAAAACTAGAAATACCATATAATCCACTAATTGCACTACTGGGTATTTACAGAGAGAAAATAAAAGCACAAATTCAAAAACATATGCACCCCTATGCATATTACAGCATTATTTATGATAGTGGAGATATGGAAGAAACCTAAGTTGCCATTGAGAAATGATAGATAAGTAAGATGTGGAGTGTGTGTGTGTGTGTGTGTGTGTGTGTGTGTGTGGTGTGTGTGTGTATGTGTGTTATTGAATATCACAGTCATAAAAAGGATGAGGTTGTATCATTTGAAACAACATGGATGGACCAAGATGTTATTATGCTAAGTGAAATTAGAGACACAGAAAGACAAATGCCATTTGAGTTCATTCATATATGGAGTCTAGAAACGAATTAAAAAAAAAAAATCAGACGTGCAAATACAAGGACAAGCTGATGGTTGCCAGAGAGGAGGGGTGTGGGGTGTGGGCACAATGTGTTAAGGGAAGTGGAAAACACAGGTCTCCAGTTAAGTCATGAGAATAAAAGGCACAGCTTGAGGAATAAAAATAGAAGATTCTGAATTAAAAATAATTTTAACATTTTAATTGAATAACGCATTTGTTATGTTCCTTCCTGGGACTTCTAGTATAATTTTAAATATAAGTTGCAGAAATGAGCTTAAAAGTTTTGTTACAGATATAATGGAAATGACTTTAATATTGATCATTAAAAATGATAGGTTAGAAGCTGATTGAATGTTCATCAATTGCAATTATCATGTTCTATTTTACCTCATAATTTTAGTGCAGTGAATTACAATCTTATAGCTTTTTTAAAAAAATCAAAACAACTCATCATTTATAAAGCGCACTTAGTAATATATAATTTTTGTTGCAGCATTCAATTGCTAAATTTTGTGAAATATTTGTCTCAATTTTCATGAGTACAATTACACTTTGATAACACTTTTATACTATTTTTACTTGGTTTTGATCACATGGGCCTATTAGGCTAATATAATGAAATAAATAATAATTTGGAGTTATTTTTCTTCCCCATCTCTGAAGAATTTTTTCTGAGATCATAAGCACTGTTTTGGTCTGTTTTTAAAATGCTTGGAGAAAGACTAAAATAAATTAACCAGACATCACTATTTCTTTGTTGGAAAGGTTAACTTAGTCAGTTTGTGTGTGTATTTCCATGTACAGATTATAATAAACACTGCTGAAGAATTTCATACATCTTCAATTTCTTTGCATGTCAGTAACTAAATCTTACCTTCACACAAACACTTTTTCTTGCATAACTGCTTCTATTCTTGAGCTTGGTTTAGTACTGGACCAGAGGTAACAAGGGTATCATGTACTCTATATCCAGTACCCCAACAATGACTCTGCCAGAGTTTCATACACACGTACCCAAACTACCTTGTCCTTTGCATAAAATAACACTAAGCTACAATGTTTTATAGCTGCTGCAATAATTCTCTGGTGAGAGGAACCTGGGAAGATGGCAGAGCAGAAGGACCTTAATCTCACCTCATTCCATGGATACAAATAGATAACACTCACATCAGCATAGATAACCCAGAAAATGATCCAAAGACCGGATTGACAAACTCCACCATAAAAGATAGAGAAAAGGCCATATCAAAGAAGTTAGGAAGGGCAAAAATTTTCTTTGGGACTGAAATAGACCCTAAATGTGCCCGGTAGGGAGGGAGCTGATGGTGGCGAGAAGTGCAAAAACCAGATTTTTACAGAGGGAGTCTTCAGGGGAAAATAACCTTCACTTTGAAAGTGAGTAGGGCCAAATTTCTTGAGTTCTTACAACCAGGATGACTTAAAGCCTTGAATTTTAGAAAATCAGTAGGCTCAGCACTGGGAGAGTAGTTGGCGTTAGGAAGTCAAGTCCCTGCCACAGGAGAGATAGCAGGAAAAACAGCCCACAGAGATACAGCAGAGAAGCAGCAGTTTGAAAAACTCTAGTAACAGATGGGAAGGAGAATGATGTACTACTCATTTCACAGCATGTCCCAGAGAGGCAGAGATCATGGGAAGACCTCTGCAGGAACAAAAGAGACGGAAGGCACCATTTCTATCCCCCACTGCTCAACATAAACACACTGCCATCTGTAGGAACTAGACCAGCACAACAGTCATTACCTAACTGGCTTAAAATAAGCCCCACCTTGAGCCACCTAGGCAGATCCACCTGTCCCAGTCACACCTACCTCAGTCCTGGTGCTCTGGGCCCCTTTACCCAGAAGAACAGCACAAACCCAATCAACATCTTGTCTCCCAAACCACAGCTTGTGCTGAATCTGAGTTCTGGCAGTCTCGTTTCACAAGCAGACCACCACACGCACTGTTAAACCACGTCCCACAGAGCCAGGGACAAAACACTGCCCATAATAGCTAATGACAGCCTCTGCAGACAACTGGACTGAGGCAGAAAGAGAACAGGACTCAAGGCATAGAATACACAAGACACAGAGGAAACACTCCATGAAGCATCAGGTCCTGGGGAACAGAAGACACTGAACTGCAGAGAACTAAAAGACTGGTTCTTCCCAGTACCATTACCACCAAGAGTAAAAGGTGTAGCTGATTTTTTAACACATAGAAACAGACACTTACACAGAGAGTAATACAAAATAAGGAGATAGAAAAATATGTCCTAAGTAAAAGAACAGGACTCAACCACAGCAAGACACCTAAATGAAAAGGTATAAGTAACGTACATGATAGAGAATTTAAAGTAATGATCATAAAGATACTTACTGGACTTGAGAAAAGAGTGCAGGACATTAGTGGTATTTTTTTATATGTTGTGCTAGTCACCATACAGTACATAATTACTTTTTGATGTGGTGCTCCATGATTCATTGTTTGCGTATAACACCCAGTGCTCCATGCAATATGTGCCCTCCTTTATAACCACCACCAGGCTCACCCATCCTCTCACCCCCTCCTCTCCAAAACCCTCAGTTTGTTTCTTGGAATCCACAGTCTCTCATGGTTCATCTCCCCTGCGCCCTGCAATTCCCTCACCTTCATTTTTCCCTTTTTTCTCCCAATGTCCTCCATATTATACCTTATGTTCTACAAATCAGTGAAACCATATAATAATTGACTTTCTCTGCTTGACCTACTTCACTTAGCATGATATCCTCTGAGATGCCCTTCATCAGACAAAAGGATAAAGAAGATGTGATACATATACGTAATGGAATATTACTCAGCCATCAGAAAGGATGAATATCCAACTTTTTCATCAATGTTGATGGTACTGGAGGATAATTTTTTTTAACATTTTTTATTCATTTATTTGAGAGACAGAGAGAGATATATATATTGAGACAGCACAACTGGGGGCAGAGGGCAAAGGAAAAAGGAGAAACAGACTCCCTGCTGAGTGTGGAGCCTGGCATGGGACTCAATCTCAGGATCCTGGGATCATGACCTGAGCCAAAGGCAGATACTTAACTGACTGAGCCACCCAGGTAGCTCTTAACTCTTAACAAAGGGATAACAAAGAATCAATTGGAGATAAATAGAAAAAATAAAATAAAAAGTGGAGTAAAAAAATTTAAAAAGGGAATAAATAGAAATATGATGTTAGCTATGGGGGTTTATCATCTAAGGCCTTTATTATATTGAGATATTTTCCCCCTAAATCTACTTTATTGTAGGTTTTCAATATTAGTAGATGCTGAAATTTGTCAAATATTTAATGCACCTATTAAAAAGATCATACAGTTCTTATCCTTTCTTTTATTAAAGTGATACATCATGTTGATTGATTTCCCAATATTGAACTACTCTTGCAACACAGAAGTAAATACCACTTGATCGTGGTAAATGATTTTTTTATTTTTTATTTTTTTTAAAAAGATTTTTATTTATTTATTTGACAGACAGATGACAAGTAGGCAGAGAGGCAGGCAGAGAGAGAGGAGGAAGCAGGCTCCCTGCTGAGCAGAGAGCCCGATGCGGGGCTCGATCCCA
>NW_019154190.1:28012-63396 GCF_002288905.1 Enhydra lutris kenyoni
GATGCGGGGCTCGATCCCAGGACACTGGGATCATGACCTGAGCCGAAGGCAGAGGCTTTAACCCACTGAGCCACCCAGGCACCCCGGTAAATGATTTTTTAAAATAAATTGTTGGATTCAGTTTTTTAATATTTTGTTAAGGATTTTGCATCTATGTTCATGAGAGATATTGCCTGATGTCCTGTTGTTGCTGTTGCTGTTGTTGTTGCTGTCTTTATAAGATTTTGGTAACAGGTAAAACTGACCTCATAGCATTAATTTGATAACTTCCTTATTCTTGAATTTTTTTGGAATAGTTTAAGAAGAATAGGTATTAATTTTCCTTTAAATGTTCAGTAGAATTCATCTGCTATGCTTCTGGGTCATAGACTTTTTTTGTTGGGAGTTTTTTCATTGAATTGCATTACCAGTAATTGGTCCATTCAAATTTTGTATTTCTTCTTGCCTCAGTTTTGGTAGTTTTGGTAGTTTACATGTTTCAAAGAATTTGTCCATTTCTTCCTGGTTGCCACTTGTTTGGAGGGAAGGTGGATGGGGGGATGGTTTAAACAGGTGATTGGTGTTAAATATGGCACTTGTGATGAGTAGAGTGCTATGTATAAATGTATACATTTATGTATAAATGATGAATCACTAAATTCTATGCCTGAAACTAATGTGGGTATACATATTATGTATATATTGTACATACACACAAATTTGGCAAATCATTTTACCTAGACTAAAAAAAAATAACAATCTCAAATAAAATGAGACATAAAAGAGAAGACACAAAAATTCCGTGTAATGCCATGGGATTACAAAGGATCACCAAAGAATACTGTGAACAATTACATTCCAAAAAAATTGGATAACCTAGAAAAAATGATAAATTGCCAGATTGATACAACCTACCAAAGCTGAATGACAAATAAACTGTAGATATGAACAGACCAATGATAGGAAGGAGATCCAAATGGATATGGTAAATTTATCTTGAGGCATATTCCACGTAATATGGCAAAACACATATAATATTGTTAAATTAATTTTTAAATACATATTCACTGCTTAGTATTTAATCATCTTGTTAGTTTGCAATATATTTTGACCACTTAGAATTAGTTTACTTATTTATTTCCTGAATCAATTAAAGTGTATATACAACTAATAGTTCTCAGGCACTCTTATAGATATTGGAAATACAATAACAAAAAAATATAAAAATCCCTTCCTATTGTGATTTGTCTCATATGGAACTCAGTAAAACATACTTAGCAATAGAGATACAAAAATAAACAGTAGAGTCATTATAAATATTCTTAAGAAACATCATATCCTCCAGGAAAGATAATTCATCACTCAATTTCAATATTGTGATACATGTTAAAATGATAGTGGACACCAGTTGCTGAACTTGAATAATGTGAATTTCTTGTAGAAGATGAAGTGTACCTTATTTTAGGATAATTGAGGGTAATGGAGGAGACTGTTGCCAGAAAGCCTGTACCTTTTCTGGTCAACAAGATTGCACATTACTATAAAACTTTTTTCTTCAAAGTGCATGCTCAAACATATACAGATCTGAATTATATTTCCAGGTTATATTCATGGTAATAAAATAATGATAATATCAATGGTTATGTTTGAAAGAGCCAACCAATATCTTCTTCCACTAGACAGTAGTCCCTCAAGCAATATGGATGGTTCCAGAAATGGCCTGGGTATTGATACAAGAATGCTAGAGTGCTGAGAAAAGACAGACATGCTGAAAACTTACTACTAATATTGATTTATTTAGAGTCAGGATGTGTAGTCAAAGATATAGAGGTAAATTCAGTAATTGGAATACAGATTTGGTAGATTAAAAACAAGCTGGAAATGATTGGCAAATTAAGTGCAGATGACTCAAGAACATTATATCCTGGTTTCTATACCCACTGCTGAGACATGCAGAAAACATTGGAAGAGTCTTACAAGATCAGACAAAGATGGAATATCTTCATAATGTGTGTATTTTAATGAACTTATTCCATCCAACAATATTCTTATGAAGTCACATGCTTCTTCCAAGAGATAATTTAGCTATCATGACATAAATAATTCAGGTAACAAGAATGGATCTTCATTCATGTTTAAATGAGTACTTCCTTAGAACAATTTCCTTATTACATTTAATTAAAATATTTTCACTATTCATTCAACTGTAATATCTCTGTTACCATGAAAATTTAAGGACATTATTAGAATTTAAGAAAAATCCCATTTTGTTAAAAAATGAAACTGGACTTCTTTCTTATACCACACACAAAACCAAACTCAAATGGATGAAAGACCTCAATGTGAGTCAGGAAACTATCAAAATCCTAGAGGAGAACATAGGCAGTGACTTCTGTGACCTTGGCCATAACTACTTCTCACTGTACACATCTCCAAGGGCAAGGGAAACAAAAGCTTAAAAATGGACTATTGGCACTTCATCAAGATTAAAAACTTCTGCACAGTGAAGGAAACAATGAATAAAACTCAAAGGCAACCTGCAGAATGGAAGAAGATATCTTCAAATGATATATTTGATAAAGGGTTATTACCCAAAATCTATAAAGCACTTATCAAACACAACACCACAAAACCACATAATCCAGTTAAAAAATAGGCAGAAGTCATGAAGAGACATTTTCCCAAAGAAGACGTACAGCTGGTTAACAGAAACATGAAAAGAAACTTAACATCACTTGGCATCAGGGAAATACAAATGAAAACCACAATGAGATACTACCTCATACCAGTCAGAATGGTTAAAACTAACAGGAATCAACAGATGTTGGCACAGATGTGGAGAAAGGGGAACCCTCCTACACTGTTGGTGGGAATGCAAGCTGGTGCAGCCACGCTGGGAAACAGCATGGAGGTTCCTCAGAAAGTTAAAAACAGAACTACCCTATGATTGAGCAATTATTCTTCTACTGGGTATTTGCCCAAAGAATATAAAAATACTAACTCAAAGGAGTACATGCACCCTATGTTTACAACAGCATTATCTATACTAGGAAAACTATGGAAACAGCCCAAGTGTCCACTGACAGATGAATGAATAAAGATGTGATATATCTATATCTATCTATCTATAAATAGATAGATAGATATAGATATATCACTATATAGAGAGGGGGCATTATTTTTAAGCAATATATATTGTGATTTTTTTGGTATTAGTTTTTATGTTATTTATTATTAAGTGAAATCTTACAACAATAGTATACTATATGTCATTACTTTAATTTTAGTCTCTACAGGACTAAACAGATTTTAACTATTTGGACCAACTTCACACAGTAACAGTGTGACTGTGCTAGAACGCAACACAAACTTATGTCTCAAATCAAATCCAATTAAACAAGAGGGGACAATGACTATCGAAATGTTGGTTGCTATTTCTTTACTCATCTTTGAATTAATGTTGGTTTATTTATTCATGACACTTGCTCAAATATCCTACGCATATATATTTCTTGTCTTCCAATCTCATATATAAATCCTTCTAGAACATACGTTGGATGGTTGGTTGATACGAGTTTATATGAACAGCTTAGTGATCTGTAAGTCTAAGGGGTTTGGAGAAAAGTAAAGGGTCACAGGAAAAATAATCATTGAAATAAAAAAGTGTAGTCTTGAGTTGAATAACTGAATTAATTTCAGTGGTTCTGAAAGGTAAAATAAATAAATCTCTCTGATAGTTCAGCAGGGGGTTTACATTTCTGATGAATTGTATTGCCACAGCACCAGTAGAATAGGAATAGGAAGACAACCGCTGCAGATTTTAAATTCAGTGAAGGTTGGGAAGATCCATCTGTAACTTAAAACTTACATATCAAGTGGGATAAATCATTGGGAAGTAATATTTCAAAAATCAAAGGAAATTAAATTTACCATTTTAATATGGGACTTTATTTGTATTAAATTCAACATACATTGATATTTACAGAGAAAAATATCAGAAGATTGTGTGACAGAAAGTGAGACTCTATGTCAAGCAGTTATCAGATTTAAGATCAAGGGGTCATACAGGAACTTGACTTTAGAATAATTAAATGAACAGGAAAAAGGGAAGAATAAGGACTGCTTTAGAGAGTACATATGTAGGGCACCTGGGTGGTTCAGTCAAGTTGATTGTCTGACTCCAGATTTTGGCTCAGGTCATATCTGAGAGTTGTGAGATGGACCCTGTGTTGGGCTCAGTGCTCAGTATGAAATCTGTTTGAGATTATTCTTCTCCTGTTGCTTCTCCTCCCGCTATCTAGCTATATATATATATTTTTTTAAATATATAAAATATATTAAATGTTATTTAATATATATTAAAAAAACAGTGTTTGTATGTAGAAATGTTTGCATGTACTTTGGTTCTATTAATTCTCTAAAAGATTTTAAGACCCTCCCTGAACACTGGATCTACATCAGGAAATACTGGTTTAGAATATATGTATGGATATTTTAGACCGTATCTTCGTGTATATTTCACCCTTACGTAAAAGTAAGCATTTACATAATTAATCACAAAGAACGCTTTCATTGTCAAGCATGCAAATCATCGAATTCTATAAAAATATCACTTTTGAGGTCTTACATTTATTAGCATACCTATGTATTAATGGTGGTGTCTCTCAGGGATTCTTTGACTTTCTCATTTCGAAGGCTGTAGATGGAAGGGTTCAGCATTGGTGTTACAACGGTGTTCAGCACTGTGGCAAATTTGTTAATGCTCATTGCATTGCCTTTCTTTGGACGAACATAGAGGAAGATGGAACTTCCATAATAAATTGTAACCACTGTGATGTGTGAAACACAAGTAGAGAAGGCCTTCTGCCGTCCCTGCACAGTAGGAATTCTAAGGATAGTAATAACAATGTAGGTGTAAGACACTCCTGTCAGGAGCAAGGAGCCCAGGAGCAACACAGCAGAGGAGATAAAGTCAACCACCTCAGCCAGAGAGATGTCTGTACAGGTCAGCTGTAGCATGGGGGCTCGGTCACAGAAGAAATGATGGATTTTATTTGGCCCACAAAAGATTAACGGAGCAGTTAGGATGGATGGAGACAACATTGACAAAAATGCACCTAGATAGGACCCCGCAAGAAACATGCATGTCTGTGTGTTCATGATGATGGCATACCTCAGTGGGTTGCAGATGGCAATATACCGATCAAATGACATGACAGCCAGGATGAAGAATTCTGTGGATCCCAGAAGGAAGTAGAAAATAGATTGTGTGAGACATCCCATGAAGGATATTGCCTTGGTGAGGGAGAATGTGTTTGCTAGCATCTTAGGTACCACAGTGGAGGTGATGGCAACTTCAAGGAAAGAAAGATTGGCTACAAAGAAATACATGGGTGAATGCAGACGGTAGTCAACACACACCAAAAGGATGATCATGGTGTTGCCAATCAGAGATATCATGTACATGAGCAGGAATTCAGAAAAAATAAGTATTTCTACTTCTTTTTCAGTCTCAAACCCCAGAAGTATGAACTCAGTGACTCTGGTCTTATTTCTATAATCCATAATGTCCCCAGTTTAACCTGGAATAACAGAAAGTCCTTTTATAATTAATTCTTGCATCTTAACCCTGGATATACCTTGTCAATATTCATTAATTATTTTTTTGTTGTTGCCAAGGCAGACAGATAATTTTATTTTCAGTTTCTAAGTATCTACTGAGATAAATTGTATAAGATTTAAGTCCTCAGCTGGGACATTCACTTATTACAGTTGGGAACCTAATAATGGATCAAGTAATATATAACCAACTCTTATCAACTTTCCCTTTGAAATAGATTCCTTATTGTGTGTCATTAATCCATCAAGGATGTAATGACCTGATTTAAAGGCAGAGGTCTAACCACTGAGCAACCCTGGTGCCCCAAGGATGACTTGGCACTTTTCGAGATGCTAACAGAGTTTTGGTAAAATTTAATTATATATAAAATTGTATTTAAAAGAATGCCTTTTGAGCTAAGTGCATTATTTTACATGTGGCATGATACTGTTCAAAACTAAGTGAATTCAATTACATAACAGAAATATTTTCCAAAAAGTTCATGATTTCTGACTCACTGGCTCCAACCTCCACATTATCCAATTGGTTTTGAACAATATGAAATCAGCTTTACGTAGTCTTTGTAAGAAATCAGTCTCCAGAGTAAATGAGATTACCTCAGATATTAAAAGGGTTTGGGAAAGCATGAAATATAACTTAATTTATCACTATTTACTGTTTATGCCAGAATTCAGCCAGAGAGAGTATATGCTTAACAAGCACTTTAAAAATATTGAACTTTTGAATTTTGACTGGCTGAAAAAAAGCAGCTCCTGCAAAAGATAGCTTATTTCATACTAGAATTTTTAACAGAAATACACAAACAAGCAAGCAGCAACATGGTGCAGAGAAGGGACTTTCTTATTTACTCCCTGATCTGATCACTTGGGAGTTTCTATATTGCTCCATAAACCTAGGTGATTTGTGACAAAATACAGTCCATATCCCATATGACAAGATATAGAAAAGTTCAATATTAAGAGATGCTTGAGAGTTAATTTTAAATGAATGTTTTATTCTTCTTCTTTCATAGATAGATGGGTGAGGTTTGGAGGGGTGAGATAAAATTTGTCAGGGTCCATAGAGTTTCAGTGGTAGAAGTGAGACATTATTCCGGGTTTTCTGACTTCAATTTGCTGTTCTTTCTTGAACAAGATATTAACTCCTTTCATTCATTACATTATTATACATTTAAAGGACCAGGAACAGTAATGATTTCCTGACATATGCAATTAAAAATGAAAAGGTTAAATGCCATCATTTTGGATCCAAGCTAGTACATTTATCTATGGTTCCATAAAATAATCTTTTAGAATTATATTGCATGAATTAGTTATCAAGACAACAAACTTTTAATATGGTGACATTGTGTGAAGCGCCTTAATCACATTGTTTGTCTATTACTGGGCCAGAGAAAAGACAATGGGATGCATTTGGAGAAAGGAAAGATTATTTTGGACTAAGGGGTATCACTGGGACATGTTCTTTCTGTAGTTAAATAAAGAGTGGTTTGAATTTGAGAAAAATAGCACTATGAGAGCACTATGAGAAATGCTGGAAGCCACAGGAAAGGCAGAAACAACCATCTAGAGAAGACACGTAAAGACCCATTTGGTTAATGGCAAAATTTTGTGTAATGCTTCAGTTAATTGAAAGGAAGAGTGGGGAAAGGAAGAAATCATAGTAATGGGGAACATGAGAAAAAAATAATAAGTGAGTGCAAAAAAAATTTTAAGAACTAATAATAATATAGTTGACCATTGAGAAAAGCAGAAATTAGAAGTGCTGACTCTTCATGCAGTTGAAAATCCATGTATGATTTTTGACTACCCAAAGCGGAACTACTAGTAGCCTACTATTGACAGGAAGCCTCACTGATAACACAAGCAGGTAATTAACACACATTCTGCATGTTGTATGCATTATATACTGGTCTCCTACAATAAAGTAAGCCGGAGGAGAGAACAACCTATTATTAAAGAATCATAAGACAGAATGCTCAAGGGTTAACTGTATGGTGAGATCGCTACTTACCTGCTGAAATATACCTCACACTTTGCATTAAAGTTTACATTAATCTTTTTAAATTTGAACAGTGTCTCCCTTGTTACAGCTACAAGGTTTGAATGAGATCCATAGTTGGAATCCCTTCTGTAAATTAGCTGCTGTTGTTGTTCTTGCTGTTGTTGCTTTTTCTGATGGTCCTAGAATTTTGGGAAACAAAGCGGGGAGAATACATTCATGGCTATAGAATAGCTCATAACAGCTTAATTAGGTGA
The DNA here is from genome assembly GCF_002288905.1 of Enhydra lutris kenyoni. Lineage (NCBI taxonomy): Eukaryota > Metazoa > Chordata > Mammalia > Carnivora > Mustelidae > Enhydra > Enhydra lutris. Next base: position 35,870 of record NW_019154190.1, read on the forward strand.
TGATGGGTCCTCTTCCCTTGCATTGTAGGTAAGACGATCAAGATTATGAAATTTTTAGGATCATCTCCCTAAGTCACTGCAATTTAGAAAGAGGATTAAAGCCTGAGCTCATCATTGCTTCTCCCCTGGAGGCAGAGCATCTAGGATAAGTGGTCTGCAGGGGAAAAAAAAAAAAAAAACAAGTTTCCCAAGTTTAACAAAGTGGAAAAAAAAACTTCCATAAAATATGTACCCCCTCCCCCCAAAAAAGAAATAACTACTTCTATAGATGTACTTTGGATCACAATGAATCATTAAAAGTATACAGTACAATTCATTATTATTGATTTAGGAGCCAAGTTGTCATTTTTAACATCATTGTCATAATTAGCATAAGTTCTGTGTTTTATGAATACTTATGTATTAGGCACTCTTTTAACATTTTTCCACATATTATCTCTCTTATCCTTATAATAATAATGTGAGAAATGTGATATTATTGCTCATTTGTAGTATTTAGTTTATACAATTAATATAAGACAAACCATATAAAGTGTTAAAATGCCTTAAAATTTAAATCTAATTTATATTAAATCACATTATATTACAAATATAAATTTAATTCATTAAATATTAATATTCATATTATTAAAATTAAATATTAAATAATATACAATAAATACAAATGTAATTTATATTAAAGTATATTAAATAATTAGATTATATTAAACAATTAAATTAAAATAATTATAATATAAATTACTAAAATTTATTGAGTGCTTACATATATTCTGAGTCACTGAGACATGATGCCTGAATCAGAGGCTATAATTTAGTCAGAATGAAAAGACATAAATATGTTTAAAAAAATATTTTTTACACATATGTTAATTTGTGGTTTTGAATATAGAGTAAGGAAACTGCATTTTTGTACTTAAAAAATTTTTGAATATGCAACTAATAAATCACTAAGCTCTAACTCTGAAAATAATAATACACTATATATTAATTAATTAATTAATTAATTAATTTTATTTAATTTGTTTTTTAAAGATTTTATTTGCCAGTGAGAGAGAGAGAGAACAGGAGCAGGGAGAGGGAGGGAGAGGAAGAAGCTGACTCACTGCTGAGCAAGGAGTTCATGACACACAGGATTGATCCCAGGATCATGATTTGAGTCAAAGACAGACTCTTAACCATCTAAGCCACCAGGCACCCCAAATTAAATTTAAATTTAAAAAAAAAACTTAAAAAAATGATAGAAACCAAAAAGAAGGAGAATTTAGTTTTGTTTTGTTTATTTAAATTCAATTAGCCAAAATAAGGAATAGTGCAGAGGGTCATAGGTGAAGGGAGTGAAAACTGAAATGTTTGAATAATGTTCTCCCAAAATATTCTACTATGATAAATTACCTTTTTTACAAGTAAGAGAACTGGTTATACATAGAAACAGAAACTATAGTTAGGTTACCTAATCAATAGACTGATGGTTTCCCATCATGCAGCTATATGGTAATTCAGATAAAAAACCCATGATAATCTTTTCTTGCTTTGAGTGTTTAATAAACTATCCTTATCAAATAATGGGTTGTATTTTAGCCTCTAGGATGAATTACAGAATTTTGGTAGCCCTTTGTTTTTGGTTTTTTTTCTCTATTTTTTTTAATTTTATTTTATTTTTCAGTGTTCCAAGATTCATTGTTTATACACCACACCCAGTGCTCCATGCAATTTGTGCCCTCCTTAATACTCACCACCAGGCTCACCCAACCCCTCATCCTTTCCCTTCTAAAACCCTCAGTTTATTTCTCAGAGTCTGCAGTCTCTCATGTTTCATCTCCCCCTCCAATTTTCCCCAATTCACTTTCCTTTCCTTCTCCTAATGGTAGCCCTTTGTAATAATTTTCTCTTTCTTCTAGGTCCTTGTTTTCTGTCTCATTACCCTCACCATCTGTATTGGAATTTATTTAGTTCTTTACATATCTTTATATTTTTCAACTTATACTTAGTGCACCTAATTTCTCTTTGCCTGGAATTTTCTCACTGCATTCTACCACATTTACCAGTTTAAAGCCTCACATGACCTGAATAAAATCTTTCTTCTATAAACATAACCAGATTCTTACGAGAGTCTCTAGGCAAATCCATGATAATGTTATTGCATTTATAAAGTCATAATATTTACATTAATTTGTAATATGAGTTTTCCCAAATAAGCTAAACTTTAAATAAGACCTGGAACTATGCTTGTTCTATTAATATTGTATTTAAAATATTGAGCCCATTTCTTGTAAGACAACCTCAATAAGGACAGTATGAATGGATTAATGAATGGATTAGTGAATGATGTGAGAAAAATACTGCATTGGGAAAAGAAATGTAACACTGTTCTATAAATGTGCAGTTTTAGGTGCCTAAGGAAAAAACAAGTGTTTATATGATAAATATAGGAGGACAAACAAAACCTCAACAATTATACAGCTAGGGGCAACCAAAAATAGTACTTTTGTATATCTGTAGTATCTGTTGTAAGTATCTGTAGTATCTGTCTCCTCTTTCAATTTGGATTTTATAGGAATATTCTCTGTTTCATTTTTATAGCTAATGTTTTGTCAGTTTTATTTTTTCTAGTGTTTTTCTAGTCTCCATTTGACTTATTTCTTTTTTTTTAAGGATCTTATTTATTTGCCAGAGAGAGACACAGAGAGAGAAGGAACAGAAGCAGGGGGTGTGAGAGAGGAAGAATCAAGCTTCCTGCCAAGCAGTGAGTCTGATGCAGGGCTTGATCCCAGGACCCTGGGATCATTACCTGAGCAGAAGGCAGATGCTTAAAGACTGGGCCACCCAGGCATCCCATTTGATGTATTTCTTTACGGACCTTGGTTATCCTCCCTTGTGGTAAATTCAGGCTTAATTTGTTCATTTTTAGTTCCTTCAGTCATAAATTTATGTTGTTTCTTAGAGATCTTTCTCCTTGGGGGTTGCCCTGGTGTCTGATGGGTGAAATAGCCACAGAACTGGGGCCTGGAGCATGAGTGCTCATCAGTTCTGCAGCTCTGAAGTCTGGGCACTGGCTAGGTTGCCATGGCACTTGTCCTGCTGCCTGAAACACGGTGGAGCTGACATCTGGAGGATGGGGACATGGGGAGGTGTCACAGAGCCAGAGTCTGGGATTCCAACATGCATGGTCAAGCAATGACTTCAGGGTTCCTGGGATACTCAGAGTTTGGGGAATTCACAGGCCTTTCCCAGGATGGCACAACCACAGCTCCTTCTGGGATCATGGAGCAGAGTTGCATCTCTCAGCCATGACTGCTGGTTACCTGAGATGTGAGAACTGCCAGCGTTCTCTGCAAAGCAAGCAGCTGCAGAATGATGACAAACACAACAGGGGCCCCTGCTATGAAAGTCATGGAGACACTACAGCTGTTGTGGGGTCTGGGGAGGTCCACAACAGCAAAGGCTATTAGGATCTACTGCAGAGGGCAATACTGGGTGGGCAATGACACCTCCTGCATGACTGATACGGGGCCCTTCTTGCTCCATCTTTCTAGTGTTTTCCAAGCATCTCAAGATGCCTTCACTCTGTCAGTCTTCCAATCATCTTTCTGTGTGGGAATTCTTCATTTAAGTCCATGATGTTGGCACAGAATTTTTTTATATAAATTTTTTATTTCTTTTCAGCATAACAGTATTCATTGTTTTTGCACCACACCCAGTGCTCCATGCAATCCATGTCCTCTCTACTGGGCTCTCTACTCTGTACCCCTGGTCTATGTGTCTGTTTTTATGCCAGTACCATGCTGTTTTGGTGATCACAGCTTTGGAGTAAAGCTTGAAATCAGATAACGTGATGCCCCCAGTTTTATTTTTGTTTTTCAACATTTCCTTAATGATTCAGGGTCTCTTCTGATTCCATACAAATTTTAGGATTATTTGCTCCAGCTTTTTGAAAAATACCGGTGGAATTTTGATCAGAATGGCATTAAAAGTATAGATTGCTCTAGGCAGTATAGACATTTTAACAATGTTTATTGTTCCGATCCAAGAGCATGGAATGATCTTCCATCTTTTTGTGTCTTCTTCAATTTCTTTCATGAGTGTTCTGTAGTTCCTCGAGTACAGATCCTTTACATCTTTGGTTAGGTTTATTCCCAGGTATCTTATGGTTCTTGGTGCTATAGTAAATGGAATCGATTCTCTAATTTCCCTTTCTGTATTTTCATTGTTAGTGTATAAGAAAGCCACTGATTTCTGTACATTGGCTTTGTATCCTGCCACATTGTTGAATTGTTGTATGAGTTCTAGTAGTTTGGGGGTGGAGTCTTTTGGGTTTTCCATATAAAGAATCATGTCATCTGCGACGAGAGAGAGTTTGACTTCTTCATTGTCAATTTGGATACCTTTTATTTCTCTTTGTCGTCTGATTGCTGTTGCAAGGACTTCTAATACTATGTTGAACAAGAGTGGTGAGAGTGGGCATCCTTGTCATGTTCCTGATCTCAAACTGTTAATCAAGATAAAGAATCATATTGATATGAATACATTAATAGTAGGAGATCTTAACACGCCTCTCTCAGAAATAGATCATCGAAGCAGAAAATCAATAAAGAAACTAGAGCATTGAATGACACATTGGACCAGATGGACCTCATAGATATATACAGAACATTCCACCCAAAAACAACAGAATACTCATTCTTCTCAAGTGCACAGGGAACCATCTCAAGAATAGACCACATACTGAGCCACAAATCAGGACTCAACTGATACCAAAAGACTGAGATGATTCCCTGCATATTCTCAGATCACAATGCTTTGAAACTGGAGCTCAATCACAAGGAGAAGTTTGGAAGGAACTCAAACACCTGGAAGCTAAAGCCTACCTTGCTTAAGAATGCTTGGGTCAACCAGGAGATCAAAGAAGAACTGAAACAATTAGTGGAAACCAATGAGAATGAAGACACTTCGGTCCAAAACCTATGGGATTCAGCAAAGGTGGTCCTAAGGGGCAAATACATAACCATCCAAGCCTCCCTCAAAAGAATTGAAAAATCCAGAACACACCAGATATCTCTACACCTTAGAGAACTGGAGAATCAACAACAAATCAAACTAACTCCACACATAAGAAGGGAAATAATCAAGATTAGAGCAGATATCAATGAGGTAAAAACCAGAGACACAGTAGAGCGTATCAATGAAACTAGAAGCTGGTTTTTTGAAAGAATCAATAAGATTGATAAACCACTGGCCACACTAATCCAAAAGAAAAGAGAGAATGCCCAAATTTATAAAATTATGAATGAAAAGGGAGAGATCACAAATAACACCAAGGAAGTAGAAACAATCATCAGAAGTTGGCACAGAATTTTAATTGTACTTTTGGACCCTCCAGGATCTATTTTTATTTGATTAATTTATTTGTATTTATTTTTTATTAGCTAATTGATGTTGTGTGTGTGTGTGTGTGTGTGTAATAGAGTCTGGTGTCTTCTACTTTGGTAGGTTGCTCTTGATTTCTTACTCCATATGCTGAAAATCAGCAAAAGAAGGGGAGGCAGAAGCAAGTGGTGGATTGGGGGAAATCAGAGGGGGACAAACCATGAGAGACTGTGGACTCTAAGAAAAAAACTGAGGGTTTGGGAAGGGAGGGGGTGGGGGATTGGGTGACCCTGGTGGTGGATATTAAGGAGGGCACGTATTGCATGCAGCACTGGTTGTGGTGAATAAACAATGAATCTTGGAAAACTGAAAAAATAAAATAAAAAAGAATTTCATTACCAAGACTGTCACTTATTGTCTTGAGGTAACCGTATTATTTATTATCTAACATGGGACAATGTTGATGGTGAAAAGAAGTGGCATCAGTAACATGCTGGGAAAACAGGCAGAACTCAAGAACTGCTGATTCTGACAACTGAGGTAGGGACATCCTACATATAAGTGTACTTCACAGCAAGATAATGACACAAATATTTTTTTTATACTTTTTTTTTTTTCAGCATAACAGTATTCCTTGTTTTTGCACCACACCCAGTGCTCCATGCAATCCATGCCCTCTCCAATACCCACCACCTGGTTCCCCCAACCATCCACCCCCCGCCCCTTCAAACCCCTCAGATTGTTTTTCAGAGTCCATAGTCTCTCATGGTTCACCTCCCCTTCCAATTTCCCTCAACTCCCTTCTCCTAACTCCCCATGTCCTCCATGCTATTTGTTATGTTCCACAAATAAGTGAAACCATATGATAATTGACTCTCTCTGCTTGACTTATTTCACTAAGCATAATCTCTTCCAGTCCCGTCCATGTTGCTACAAAGTTGGGTATTCATCCTTTCTGATGGAGGCATAATACTCCATAGTGTATATGGACCACATCTTCCTTATCCATTCGTCCGTTGAAGGGCATCTTGGTTCTTTCCACAGTTTGGCAACCATGGCCATTGCTGCTATGAACATTGGGGTACAGATGGCCTTTCTTTTCACTACATCTGTATCTTTGGGGTAAATACCCAGTAGTGCAATTGCAGGGTCATAGGGAAGTTCTATTTTTAATTTCTTGAGGAATCTCCACACTGTTCTCCAAAGACACTGCACCAACTTGCATTCCCACCAACAGTGAAGAGGGTTCCCCTTTTTCCACATCCCCTCCAACACATGTTGTTTCCTGTCTTGCTAATTTTGGCCATTCTAACTGGTGTAAGGTGATATCTCAATGCAGTTTTAATTTGAATCTCCCTGATGGCTAGACATTCAAATATTTTTGATGACTCTTTTGGATGACATACAAAACAGTTTGACAGAATTTATTCATTTAAATAGTTGTGTTTTCATTAAAATATTTTTTATTTTGTTGAATGGCAATCAATAAATATTTTAATTAAGGTTTTATTTTATCGTTTTCTCTGTCAAGTCAAATCACGTTATATGTTGTTTGGTGTGCACAACACATTTTCACCACATCTGCCTTATATTCTCTTTTCCTCCTCCTGAATTTCTTCCTTCACCTATCATCACATGTTAAAATGCTCATATTTTCATCATGCTCGTAAATTGCCATGACACTGTTCAACCCCAACATTGTTCTTTCAAAAAATCATATGATTCCTTTCCATGCCCATTGCTCCTTTTTTCTTTACAAGAGAACCTTTCATGCTTACACTGGTTTTTCAATGTGTGGTAAATACATTGGGCAACTGTGACAGATAAGTTTCATCTCCAGTATTATCTCTGTACATTACTTATAGGTATCAATAAATTTAAATGTGAAATAAACATATAGGATATAGTTTACAACGTAGGGTCATGGGGAAAAAGCACATAATAAAATGGTACATAAATATAATTACTAAAATTAACTTTCATACAATAAAATTTTGGCTATAATTACAATATGGATTTCATTTTCAAGTTATGTACACATTTTCTTTCTTTCTTCATATGATTCTTTCATACATTTTTGTTGCTTTTTTAAATGAAGTGTTTGAAGAGTTTCTTTACTTTGTGATTATGTGAGATTTGTGTGGGAATTGTGTGGGAATTCATAGAAGCAATCATAATAATTATTGATCAGCAACAGTAGTGAATGTTAGGTGTGGTTCTTGCCCTTATGTATAATATTCTTGTTGAACACGTAAAAATGGGGCACAGAAAACCTGACCCTGTGTGACGGCCCAACCTGACGGTCACATGATGGGATTCTAAAGTCGCAGGCATGGAGATGGACTGGGTTAGTGGGCAGTGGAGCAGGAGAAAACCCCCTTTCAAGGCTAAGTTACACCTTGAAGTTAAGGTGTTAAGTTACACCTTAAAGTTACACCTTGAAGTTAAGGTGTTAAGGTGTTAAGTTACACCTTGAAGACAAGGAAAACATGGAACAGACTCAGAATGACATGTTTGCTCCTATGGAGACCCAAACTGGGAGAATCTTGATAATTCACAAATTCCAAATACAATGGCTAAAAATGAGAAACATTTTGGTTTCCATGAGGGGAAGGGATTGATAGTGATAAAGCCACAAATATTCTCTTCTGCCTCAAAAAAGTTATAAAATGCAATATTATCTCACAGTGGTTTTGCCTGTGCATAATTTATCAAAAGTTCCTATAGATGTGATTCATCTTCTCAGATACCACTCATTGAGAATAAATTGTAAGGTCATAATATGTGCTCATAATATTAATTTCTAGACTAAATTTAATGGAATCACTCTGTTATTTGTCCTTCAATAACTTGCTAGCCTCCAAATTCTATATTCTTTTTGCACTGTCTTCATTGGGTTCCAATCCACAGTGTGGAAGCTTCATTTATTTTCTCTTTAAGAAAAAGTGCTGATTCTTACAGATTTTGCTACTGTTCATGAATAATAGCCAATACTGTTAATTTCCCATATTCATTCATTCATTCATTCATTCATTCCTCCAAACACTCACAAAATACTTTAAACTACTTACTATTGTCACTATAGTAAGTGTTAAAATATCCCAGATGAACAGAGTATTTATTCTGTATAAGTTCACTACGAATTTAAGAAAGGCATGGCTATATTTGAAATATAGACAAAGCAGAGTGTATATATGTATATTTATAATCAGCAGAGTGCCCTAGAGGTCAGGAAAAGTAATCATATTTGCAGTCAGAGAGAACACAAAAAAGATGGACACCCATGTTCGGCTTTAAAAGATTTTTTTTAAAGATTTTATTTATTTATTTGACAGAGATCACAAGTAGGCAGAGGGGCAGGCAGAGAGAGAGGAAGGGAAGCAGGCTCCCCACTGAGCAGAGAGCCTGACACGGGCTTGATCCCAAGACCCTGGGATCATGACCTGAGCCAAAGGCAGAGGCTTTAACCCACTGAGCCACCCAGGTGCCCCTTGGCTTTAAAAGATTTATTTCATTTCACCTAAAGAAGAAAGGGACAGAGAGGCTTTTGTGGAAGAAGAAATTACATTTGCAAATCTAACAGTATTGAAAAAAATATATTACTTTGAAATCACAGAAAATCATTCCCACCAGGACAAGAATACAAAGCACATTTAGCATTAACTGGAAACAAATGCTTAAAAAATGCGGAAATAAAATAGCATAATATACAATATACACACAAGCAGGCTTACTGAAAACACATAAGGGAACAGGAGAGAAATGAACAAAAAAGGCCTTTCCAAAAAAACAGACTCCTGTTTTGGACTCATCTCTCTATATTAGAGTCTCTGAGGAACAGACTCATTAAAGAATTTCAGGAACACAGAGTGGGAAAACATGGCTGTTTTCCACCCAGATGTGGGGCAGGGACAAAAAAAGGGGCACAAAGAAAGGAATTTCTTTCTGTTTTCCTTCACCTAAATCATTTCTGTTGAGCAGGGGGCACTTCTTGTAAGACAGGACACTGGGGTGATGGAGGAAGTTTTCTGCGTGGGACAGAAGGTGGGGGGCTTCCGAAGATATTCCTTGTGTCAAAGTATGTCAAGTAAGAACAAATGCAACCACTTTACCATTTTGCATTTGTTCGAAACTGAGACACTAGGGAAGTTGGGACAACGTGGCAGGATTACACTTTCATTGGGCATTTTGTTGTAAGAAAGTCAGGATTGATGCATTTCAATGAGAAATAAACATCTGTAGTCTCACACATTTTTCTTCAGGATTCCAAACGTCCCTTCACTTCTGTAGCATCTACTTTGCCTCATTAGTTTCCAGAAACCCAACCCAAATATTCAATGTCAGGGTTACTTCAAGCACATTCATCAAATAGTTGTTGCAACTTTTATAGCAACCCATTTCTTCTCTATTCTGAGAGAGCTTCTCACTCTCCTTCCCTCTGTCCCTCTCTCTCACTCTCTCCCTCCTGCCCACCCCTCTCAGTCCCTTTGTCCATCCCTCTTCTTCCCTCTGTCCCTCCCTCTCACTCTCTCCCTCTGTCCATCCCTCTGTCCACCCCTTTCCTCTCTCTTACTCTCCCTCCCCCAGTCCCTCCCCCCTTGCTCCCATTCTCTATTTTTGATACTGATGCAAGTTGTCTGAAATCAGATCATCAAGAACACTGCCTCACTTGCTGCTGTCCCTAAAAATACTAAACAAATATTTGTTAGCCTGGGTCTCCTGTCTACTTACCCTTTTTTGTAACAATCACTGTCATTAGGTATCCTGACCATCATTTCTTAACAAGAGTTCAATATTGTGGATTACAGATAGAGTAAGACCCATTTTGTTTGCTTAAGACGTTATTCATGTGCTTGAGAGAGAGCAAGAGTGGGAGCAGATACAGAAGGAGAAGCAGGCTCCCCACTGACCAGGGACCTGAACAGGTGCTTAACCAGCAAAGCCACCCAGGTGCCCCACTGGAATATCACTTAGGTAAGTTTCTTTCCCTATAGCTACTCTACAGAATTAAATTAAAATAGTCATATGGGCATTTATAAAAGCTGGGATATTTATCTTAAATGGGTTTGCTCTGTCTAAATAGTAGTATATTAGCTAATTCTGGGAAATCATATTTATCATGCTTCTTAACAATAGACTCTTCAAAAGTTGGAGATTATATTTTAAATATTTTGGCCATTTTTTAAAAGATTTTATTTATTTATTTGACAGATAGAGATCACAAGCAGGCAGAGATGCAGGCAGAGAGAGAGGGAGAAGCAGGCTCCCTGCTGATCAGAGAGCCTGATGCTGGGCTCGATCCAAGGACCCTGAGATCATGACCTGAGCCATAGGCAGAGGCTTAACCCACTGAGCCACCCAGGCGCCCCCCATTTTGGCCATTTCTGAACTAAAATCCAATCATACCTTTTAGTTGTAATTGAATCTTAGTTTTAAAAATTTTTATAGTATTGATTCCAACTAGGGAATTTGTTCTGTCATTCCATTCATAATACTGCAGATATTTCCTGTAATTGATTTCTAATTACTTTATTTCAATAGTACTTGTATAATTCATTCTTTATTTGGCTCTGAAACATAGAATATATTGTTTCAAATTCTCTTGTTAGCATGTTATTTTCATTCCTGCTTCTTTTTCTAAAAGTTTTCTGCCTTAAATTTTATGTGATCTCTCATGTCATATAGATTCATGATATTTTTAATCTTTTTTTATTTAATTTTTGTACCTTGCTTTGATAATGATTTTTCTATCATTAATATTACAACAGATATTTTAGTTTTTCACATGTGTTTCTTAAAACATTTATGCCAATGATTATATTTTTTGCTTCTTGAGCCATTTTATGTTGTGTTTTTCTGATGCACTGTATTGGTTTTACATTACAGTCCTAGATCTATGACAGTACCAGGGAGTATATTAATATTTATTGGTACAGTTCTTGCTCAGATATGATTATTATGTTCAAAATACATTTTTGTTTACTTGGTTATTGCAAAAGATTATTATGTTTATCTTTGCACCAACTTTTTCTGTGTGTGGAGGAAGTCACTGATAATAACTCCCATTTCTTTTGTTTTAAGATTTTATTTATTTATTTGACAGAGAAAGACACAGTGAGAGAGGGAACACAAGCAGGGGGACTGGGAGAGAGAGAAACAGGCTCCCTCTGAGCAGGGAGCCCAATGCTGGGCTGGATCCCAGGACCCTGGGATCATGACCTGAGCCAAAGGCAGACACTTAACAACTGAGCCACCCAGGCGCCCTGATAATTTTCATTTCTGTCAAAGTTATATTAACTTCCTCTCATTTTACCATTGTGCCCATTTTTATATGATTGTTTCTCAAGCTTGAGGATTCTTTGTGTACTTCTATGGCCAAATCATTGTAAGTTATTTTTTCTTCTTTCCTGTAACTAATTCAGACACAAACCTTTAATCATCATCTTGTCCCATCAAATATAATATCTCAAAAACATAATTGAAAAATTATCAACAGCTTTATACCTATTAACACATTATTTGTATAGTTGTTTATACTACAAAATATTTTTAAAGATTTTATTTATTTATTTGACAGACAAAGATCACAAGTAGGCAGAGAGGCAGGCAGAGAGAGAGGAGGAGGAGGAAGCAGGCTCCCTGCTGAGCAGAAAGCCCGATGTGGGGGTCGATCCCAGGACTCTGAGATCATGACCCGAGCTGAAGGCAGAGGCTTTAACCCACTGAGCCACCCAGGTGCCCCCTATACTACAAAATTTTTAAGAACAGATTCACTTTAACAGAATTTAGTACCTACTGTGCAATGAAAAATAAAAACTGTGAAGGAAGGACAAGTTGAAATCTACAGAGATACTTGGAATTTAAATAAAAACTTGAAAAAAAAGTAATATTAAATATACAAAGAAGGATAAGATGGTTCACTTATTTTTCCACTTTATCTGGCAGTTGAAGGGCTAGACTCTCAGGTGGGAAAATCTGGATGCCATGTATGCCCACTGTCCACTGTGGCTCTCAAACCTGTACCCTCCATGTGCCCTTTCAACATCCAGATATCCCAGCTCCTAGAAGACAAACACCAGAAATAAGCTGTTGTTATATTTGCAGGTACCAACTAAACCTTCCATTGATGTTTTAACAGAATGCTTACTTGACCAAGTTCCTATCGAGAAAATGTACCGTTGTAATTATACATTTCATGTATATCTGCAGAGATCTATAGAATATAACAAGGAAAGAAGCTGGATTTTTGAAGGATATGTTAGACCCAATCATAATATTAATTGCCTTGATCAATTAGGCTAGGAAAAAAATTGCTAAAATAATTTATTTTAAATTTATCCTAGATTTCTTGATTTAATGAAGGATTGACCATACTCCCCGCCCCCGCCCCTCTATTACTCCCTTTATGGTTAAAAGAGACACAAATATAGAAAGAGACAACTGAACATTGGTAACTGACTTTATTCTTGTTGGGATGCCAACCGCCAGAGCACTCAGGGGCCTCCTATTCTTGATTCTTTATATTGGCCTCTTTGGTGATGTCCTTGGAAATACCGTCATTATCTCTTGAATTCTCCTGGATTACAGGGTTCGGTCGCCGTGTATTGCTTCCTCATAATCTCTCTCTCAGTGAGCTATCAACCAGCTCTGTTCCATCCCCAAGATGTTGGCCGGCATCCTGTCGAAGAGAAAGTGATGGTGGATGGTTCACGCAGTTCTCTTTCTCCTTCCTTTCCAGATACCCTGAGTTTATCCTTTTTGCCATCATGTCCTATGATGGCTATGTGGCCATTCACAACACCCTTCAGTTCTTTGTGATTATGATCAGCTGACTCTGTGTGCATCTTGTTATCCTCCCATGGGTAGGTGGTTTCTCCTCATTCTTCCATCCACTCTCCTTAAGGCATGCTGCCACACTGTGGCCCCAATGTGACCAATCACTTTTTCTGTGACAGTGTTCCCCTCCTCCACTTGGCCTGTGTTGGCATCTGTGTCATTGAACTCTTGGACTTCCTCAGCACCCTTGTCCTTCTTGCCAATTCCCTCTCCTTCAAGCGCCCTTGTCCTCCTTGCCAATTCCCTGGTCTCCAATGTTTACATCATTTCCACCATTCTGAAGATACTCTCAGGACAAGGTCAATGCAAAGTCTTTGTCACCTCTGTCTCTCAGTTCACTGTGGTCTCCATGGACTATGGAATCTCCATTTTTGTCTATGTTCAGCCCTCCAAGAAGACCGGCTTGCATCTTGAGAAGATCCTCTTTATCATCTCTAGTGTCATCATGCCTGAATCCCTTCCTCTTCAGTCTACAGAATAAAAGGATGAAAGGTGCATTGAAGGACAGCTTGGTCAAGGGCCAGAACTTCTTCAAGCACATGAGGCCCAAGTGTCATGATCTTTGAGAATCATCTTACTCCTGGGATCTTCAGATCCATCAATGATACCAGGAATGTCCCTTGATCTATGTAAGTCAATGATACTGTGAGTTGTGAAAGTCTTTTAACTTAATAATAAAATATAATGGTTTCCTGTGCATGTTAGATTTCAAAGATTTTGTTTCAATAATTAAAATTTGCATTCGTGGGTGGTAATAAAGGTAATGGTTAGGAGGAATAGAAGTAGTAGTATTCATGAAAAACTTGATTTCAGATATCACTGGGTTGGAAATGCATGTTTTATATATGATAGATATAGAGAAGAAATGTTTTAGAACACTTTTGCACAAAAATACACACAGATACACAGGAATTCCCCCTTGGGATAGGATTCAAATGTTTTAATGGGCTGAAATTTTATCTGACATTGGAATAATAATTTTGGTTTATTGTTCATTTCAGTACAACTTTATTTATGTCATTTCTATTTAAACTAAAGCTTCTAAATAAAGGACTTAAAGATGTATATATTCCAGTTTCTTTGAGTACAAGTATTTTATAACTTAGCGTTACCATTAGGAAAATCTACTACCTTTGAGGGAAGGGCTACGGGATAGATGATAACTACAGAGCCGATACATGGAAAGAACAAGTAATGGTTATGGATTTATCAGTGACAAAGAGTGGAACATATTTTTGCATAAGCCAGGAAATAATCATTTGACAACTGGTAATATTAGAAATTCTGATTAAGAACAAACCATGTTCATATCAGCTCCAGGAAATTTTCTGTACTTACAAGCTGCCAATTAGAGATGGCAGAGAAATGTGAAATTGACCATGAAGACAAATTCATATGAATCATCTGAACTGAAGAACAGAGGAAAACAAAGAAAGAAAGATGTGCAGCACCAAAGAGGGACTTGTCACAACTTGACACATTTCATTCTGTGTGTATTTAGAGTTGCAGAATAGAAAAAGGAGAACTAGGGGAAAACTGTGAAGAAATAGTGATTGAATAATCCCCAATTCAGATTATAAAAGTGACAGATTTCCACCAAAGGGGAAAAAAAAAGGATAGGAAATCTCAATCAAGATCTTTATAAATTTAACCACATTGAAGTACATATTTGTCAAACTGCTATGAACCTACACTAAAGATAAAATTTGCAAGTAACCACAGGAATAAAGGGCATATTGAATACTGAGAAGAATGGCTAAAACTCATCACTGAGTGTCCATCAAAATCTGTAGACAGATCACAAGAAAAAGACACACTTTAAGGACTGAAAAAAAAAAAAACAAACAAATGAAAAACAAAGACACACTCTGGAACTCAACATCAATAGTCTTCATGAATATGACAAAATAAACACTTTCTGAATCAAAATAAAACAATAAAAAACAGAAATAATTGATCACCAGCATATGTGGATGATAGGAATGTTAAAGGGTATCTTCAGGCTGATGGGGAATTATTCCAAATGGGAAATGGATTCATTAAGTTGAGTAAAAAGCACCAGAAATGGTTAATAAGTTAGCAAATATGAAATATTTTTCTTTCTGTTCATCATGGCATTTAAGAAACATAAAAAAGCATAAAATTCTTAATGTGCAAAGCAGAATTAATATAGATGATGAAGTTGACTAATGGTTACCATATTTGTGGAACGGGAAATAGGACAAGAAAGTGTAAGCAGGGTGCAGGAAGGGGACCCTCATGGCAGTTTTGGAGGGAAGAAAAGGCAAGGAGGAAATATAATGACATCATGTAGAAGAAATGGCAGGGAACAGTAGAATAATGTGTCATTAGAAATTGAAAATAAAACGTAAAATAATGTGTCATTAACAACAACAACAACAAAGACAGGACAGGATAAACTGAGGAAGAATAGTAGAAATCAAGATGAAGGGAAAATAAGTAATCAGGTAGATTCAAACCTGAAATAAAATTTAATTAAATAGGAATGGATTTAAAGCACCAAACACCAAATAAAAGCAGAGATTGTCAGTTGAATAAAAAAGAACTTGATTTACACAGTCTTCAAAAATGTAATCTGAGGAAAGATGCACATAAAAAATAAAGTTTAGAATAAAGAAGATATTCTATGGGCAAAAGACATTCTAACCAAAAGTGTAATGGAATAACCAGTGATATTTACCAAATACATTTCAAGGTGAAGATTATTGCAAGAGTTAATCAAAAGTATTTTATAATGGAAAAAGGAGAGAGTTCCAAGAACGTATTATTATTACATAATATTCCAAATTATGTAACAATGTAACACAGCATCTAGCTCATAAAGCCAAAATTTATAGAACTGCAAGGAACACTTGCTGACCCACAATTCTAGTTAGAGATTTTAATATGCCCTCTCTCAGTGACTGATAAATACTAAGTAATTACCCATAAAATTAATAGTAAGCATATAAAATTTCTAAATATGTCAATATGATCTGATTAAACAGCAAACAACACACTATCTTTAGAACAGCCATTCTATTCATAGAGGAGAAAAATTGCCCCGCGCCTTCTTAGAGTCTCTGTCTGGTCCTAAGAATTAACTTGACATAAACTGCAGTAACAGCATACACTTTTCACTGAAATTTTTCACGTACATGAGAGCCTTCAAAAGACAAGGAAGACCCTAAGTAGCGACAAGAGCAGGAAAATTCTATGTCTTTCAAAAAAAAAAAAAGAACAATAAGTTTCTGAAGAATTTTCAAAGCACAGGGTTTTGGGCTACAGGTAGTCAGTGATGGAGAGTTAACAAGGTATGTTTATACAACCTTTTCCATCCTAAATTCCCTGTTTCTGGTGATGAGGATGTCCCCCTTCCTCCTGAAACAGGAGTGCACCTTTCACATGGAGTTCTATCTCTTGCTTCAGGAATAAAAGGGAGGGTCATGGTGCCCTCTGTGCACCTGCTATTTCTTAGTGACTTTAACTTAAAATGATCAAAATATGCCAAAGTGGCATATTTGGCATATTTTGGCATATTTTGCAGTGGCATGTTCTTAATAGGAACTGAATAAGGAAAGTTCATCAAGATAGACAACAGTCTGGTCTACAATATCATTCTCACTGTAGTTCAAAAAAAAAAAAGAAATCATATAAAGCATATTTTCTAATATTAGAGTTAAATTAGAATTAAATAAATTCCCTGAGAATTTGGAATTAAGTAAACATTTCTAAATAAACCTTAGGTGTAAGAAAAAATAAAGAACAATGCATTGAAGGGTGTGGAAATTGGAGGGGAAGACAAACCATGAGCGACTGTGAACACTGAGAAACAAACTGAGGGTTTTGGAGGGGAGGAGAATGGGGGGTGTTAGGTGAGCCTGGTGGTGGGTATTATGGAGGGCACGTATTGCACGGAGCACTGAATGTGGTGCATAAACAATGAATCTTGGAACACTACATCAAAAACTAATGATGTGGGACACCTGGGTGGCTCAGTTGGTTAAGCAGCTGCCTTCGGCTCAGGTCATGATCCCAGCGTCCTGGGATCGAGTCCCACATCGGGCTCCTTGCTCTGCAGGGAGCCTGCTTCTCCCTCTGCCTCTGCCTGCCATTCTGTCTGCCTGTGCTCGCTCGCTCTCCCTCTCTCTCTCTGATAAATAAATAAAAAAATCTTTAAAAAAAAAAACAAACTAATGATGTACTGTATGGTGACTAACACAATAAAAATTTTTAAAAAAGAACCTCATAGAAAACACCTTGAATGTATTTTATCATTATCAACAAAAGCAAAACACCACATTTGTGGCATGTTTCTAAAGGAGAACTTCATAGTAAAATTTTAACTTCAGGTGCTTTCCATCAGAGTAACAGGCTGAAAATAAACTATGCAAACTGCCACCTAATATATCCAGAAGAGCATACTTTACCAAAAGTAGGTAACAAAAAACAAAATATGGGTAAATATAAAAAGGAAATATAAACATATACAGAATGGAGGAATTCAAGCCAAATAAATGTTGGCTCAATGAAAAAATAAAATATATAAGACCTTCCTGTGGCGGGGGGGGCGGGGAACAAATCACAAATTACCAATATTAGGAAAGAAAATAAAAATATCAGTGTATATTCTACAGATGTTAAGGTATAAATTATTAACTAATGTTAACACTATTACAAATTGAATTTTAGTACACTAAAACTATGGCTAAGCAGAACAGCACACCCTTATTTCTCAGGTAAACCAAGAGCCCACCATCTCCAGAGGCACTTTTGCCTCTGGTTTCTCCTGTTGTCAATCCAAAGCTGAGGCTGGACCATGTCCATTGCAAGGTTGGCATCCTGGTTGGGAAGACTCCTTCCTATGTATGTTGTCCTGGACTGAACTCGGTAATAGGGCATGGTTTTCCAGTTGGTGGAGTAAAGGAACCTTCTGGAGTATTTGTACATGTACACCAAGATCTCTGTCATATTAGAAGTGCTGTTGTGATTTCCTGCACAAAAGAATGACTGAGATCTTCTACAAGTGAGGAACTTGGAAAGGGAAACATTAAGTTGTCACAAACAAGGAATGCCATAAAAGAAGAGAAAGTTGTTACCGTAGAGATGAATGACCCAATTCATCTAACGTTTGCACTGAAGTAACTGCATTTTTAATTTTTAAAAAATTTTAAAAGATTTTATTTATTTATTTGACAGAGGTCATAGGTAGGCAGAGAGGCAGGCAGAGAGAGAGAAAGGAGGAAGCAGGCTCCCTGCTGAGCAGAGAGCCCAGTGTGGGGCTCGATCCCAGGACCCTGGAATCATGACCTGAGCCAAAGGCAGAGGCCTTAAACCACTGAGCCACCCAGGTGACCCTGTTTTTTTTTTTTAATTTTTAACAGAGCCACTGTACATTCTCCAAGAGTAACACTGGTTGAGTCCACAGATAGCCCTTGTCCTGTGTAAAATTGCTGATAGACATATAAAGCACTATGTAGCTCCAAAGACCAGCAATGAAAAGGGATTTTAGGAATTCTTAAAATGCAAGGAATTAAGACTCAGCGAGCCCTTCAAGAACTGCTTCAAGAATGCCAGCCTCTGTCACCACATTTGGACCTCTGGGTACACACCTAGATACAGTTTTCTGTAAACAACCTGGTCTTCCCCTCCCTTCTCCACAACTCGATTCAAGGCCAGAGTCGAAACCAGCAAAGGTTGCACTGGGCCTTGCTGGGGTCAGTTGGCCTGTGGCTTCCCTGAGTCTCAGCCCACCATAGCTGGAGGCTGCCTGCAGCCCAGTCCCACCCCCTGCTGCACCTGCTCGCTGCGGGAGCACATCCCCATCCCTTGGCCAAGCTGGGGCCCAAGGAAGCTGACGGGAAGGGTGGCCTCTGGACCTGGGAGCACAGGGAGCTCTTCAATTCAGAGAAGGCTCGGCGCTAGGGACCCCTGTCTAGGCTGAGCCCACCTGCATGGTCAGACTGGGCTCAGGCAGTTTGGGTTCTCACTGCAGCCCTGGACTACTGCACAGAAGCCTTAAGTCCTCAGAGGTGGCAAAATGACTTCTTTGGACCCAGGTAGGAAAAGAGGCATAGGTGGTGACCTTGGCCAAGCCCAGAGGGCTCAGCTAGCACCCAGTGGCAGTACCTGTGCTAGGCTGTCTGGAGCTGACCCACCTGTTAGGGCTCATGGACAGCCGCCAATGGGTGTGGGCAGAGATGCCTGTGACCAGGAAGGACCTTCCTGAGGGTTAGTGGGAATGTGCAGGGTGTGCCCTGGGATGTGAGCTACAGTGTTTTCTTTCGTGTCTCACTCCCTACAATTTGGAGCTTGCCTTTGTGCCACAGTGCTCACGGTGCTGGGGCCCATGGGCGAGTGGTGGGTGCCTCCCTGGAGACGGAGGGGCCTAGTCCAGTGCTGGCAGGCTCACCCTCCAGGCGGTGCAGGGCTGAGTGTGGTGGACACAGCTCAGCTGGCTGCCCTGTGGCACCCCGTGGCTCCCCGTGGCACTCTGTGGCCCCAGAGGCACAGCAGCTCCAGATCAGGCCTCAGGGCGGCTGCTGACCTGCTGGCATGTAAACTACCCTCCCACCCATCCCAAGCCACCTGCCTGCCATCCATGGAGAGGACCTCAGTGCTCTGCTGCCAGCTCACTGGTCCCAGGGCAGGGTGTGGCCCACCTGAAGGGCTGTCTGCCACCCCCCAGCAACCCTGCCCCCACATACAACTTCCCAGGTGTGTTCCTGTCAGCACCTTCTTCTGGGTGCTGACCACCCTTCTGGTCACTGAAGCCGCCACCTTCCAGGGTGTCCTAATGCTGCTTTTGTCACAACCACTCATACCCCAGTGGGGTCAGGGCTTGGAGGGCAGGTGGGAGCCTGGGAGCAGAGGAGGGAGAGGAAGAGACTTCTGTCCCACAGGAGTCACCCAGGTCACCTGTGTGTGGATATCAAAAGTTTATTTTCTATTGCTGAGGGCCATTTTGTCACATAGAGATTATCCTAGTCTGTCTTTCCTCTTGACTATATTGATTGGTTCTGATATGTGCTTATGACAGAGTAAAACTACTATAAACATGTATGCACAGACTTTTCTTTAAATTTAAATTCAATTAGCCTGCACATAGTACATCATGAGTTTTGGGGTTATGTTCAGTAATTCATAAATTGCAAAGAACACCCAGTGCTCATCCCATCATGTGCCCTCCTTAACACCCATTCCATTACCCCCCCACACCTCCCCTCCAGCAACCCTCAGTTTGTTTCCTATGATTAAGAGTCTCTCATGGGGGATGACTGGGTAGCTCAGTCATTAAGCATCTCCCTCAGGCTCAGGTCATGATTCCGAGGTCCTGGGATTCAGCCGGCATTGGGCTCCCTGCTCTGTGGGAAGCCTGCTTCTCCCTCTCCAACTCCCCCTGCTTGTGTTCCCTCTCTTGCTGTCGTTCAGTTAAATAAATAAATAAAACCTTAAAAAAAGGCAGTTTTCGTGGTTTGTCTCCCTCTCTGATTTCTTCCCTTTCAGTTTTCCCTCCCTTTCCCTATAGTTACATATTTCTAATGAAATTGCTAAATGCCTATAAGTTTAACTGCTTGTTCATAGCCTAGGCACATGAGAGGTTTTATAAGAAACATTCTGAAGAGTATTTTCAAGGTTTTTATAACATGTTACACTGTCAATAGGGATAAAAGATCTTTTATAGCAAATACTTGTCAATGTTCAGTGTTGTACACCATTTTTTAAAGCCATAGGAGATTATGCAAAGCTGTTTATCCCTATGGTTTGAGTTTGCATTTGGTTACTTATGATGATGACCATATTTTAATGTACTGACATTCTATGAGCTGAATGCTTTTTGAGGGACTCCCATTTTTGGTTAATGGCTGTTTCACTCTTAAGATGTCTTTTCTTATGTTTTCTTCTATGACCATATAGTTTTACCCCTTATAAATAGGCATACACTACTTTTAGCATATAAAATGAGGTAGAAATGAAATGTTCTTCAAAAAGTTTGCTTACATGTTTTTGTCCACAGCCTATGTTTTCCTATACCTTTCTTAAATTTTTCCCACTTTTACTGAAATAGCATTGATGTAACTTATGAAACTTCTAGGTATATGACAGGATGATTTGGTAAACATATTCTGAAATGATTACTTAGAAGAAGGTTAGTTGACATCTATATTCCCTCAAATTATTACCATCTTTATAAAAATAGCATTTATTTACATTTTTTAATTTTATCTTACTTTTTTCCTTTATTTTTATTTTTATTTATTTATATTTTTATTTATTTTCAGCATAACAGAATTCATTGTTTTGCACCACACCCAGTGCGCCATGCAATACGTGCCCTCCTTCATACCCACCACCTGGCACTCCTAACATCCCAACCCCTGCCCCTTCAAAACCCTCACATTGTTTTTCAGAGTCCATAGTCTCTCATGGTTCACATACCCTTCCAATTTCCCTCAACTCCCTTCTCCTCTCCATCTCCCTATGTCCTCCATGTTATTTCTTATGCTCCACAAATAAGTGAAACCATATGATAATTGACTCTCTCTGCTTGACTTATTTCACTCAGCATAATCTCTTTCAGTCCCGTCCATGTTGCTACAAAAGTTGGGTATTCATCCTTTCTGATGGAGGCATAATACTCCATAGTGTATATGGACCACATCTTCCTTATCCATTCGTCCGTTGAAGGTCATCTTGGTTCTTTCCACAGTTTGGCAACTGTGGCCATTGCTGCTTTAAACATTGGGGTACAGATGGCCCTTCTTTTCACTACATCTGTATCTTTGGGGTAAATATCCAGTAGTGCAATTGCAGGGTCATAGGGAAGCTCTATTTTTAATTTCTTAATGAATCTCCACACTGTTTTCCAAAGTGGCTGCACCAACTTGCATTACCACCAACAGTGTAAGAGGGTTCCCCTTTTCTCCACATCCTCGCCAACAAACATTGTTTCCTGTCTTGCTAATTTTGGCCATTCTAACTGGTGTAAGGTGGTATCTCAATGCAGTTTTAATTTGAATCTCGCTGATGGCTAGTGATGATGAACATTTTTTCATGTGTCTGATAGCCATTTGTATGTCTTCATTGGAGAAGTGTCTGTTCATGTCTTCTGCCCATTTTTTATATGATTGTTTGTTTTGTGTGTGTTGAGTTTGAGGAGTTCGTTATAGATACTGGATATCAACCTTTTGTCTGTACTATCATTTGCAAATATCTTCTCCCATTCTATGGGTTGCCGCTTTGTTTTGTTGACTATTTCCTTTGCTGTGCAGAAGCTTTTGATCTTGAGGAAGTCCCCAAAGTTCATTTTTGCTTTTGTTTCCTTTGCCTTTGGAGACATATCTTGAAAGAAGTTTCTGTGGCTGATATCGAAGAGGTTACTGCCTATGTTCTCCTCTAGGATTCTGATGGATTCCTGTCTCACGTTGAGTCTTTTATCCATTTTGAGTTTATCTTTGTGTATGGTGTAAGAGAATGGTCGAGTTTCATTCTTCGACATATAGCTGTCCAATTTTCCCAGCACCATTTATTGAAGAGACGGTCTTTTTTCCACTATATATTTTTTCCTGCTTTGTCGAAGATTATTTGACCATTGAGTTGAGGGTCCATATCTGGGCTCTCTACTCTGTTCCACTGGTCTATGTGTCTGTTTTTATGCCAGTACCATGCTGTCTTGGTGATCACAGCTTTGGAGTAAAGCTTGAAATCAGATAACGTGATGCCCCCAGTTTTATTTTTGTTTTTCAACATTTCCTTAGCGATTCGGGGTCTCTTCTGATTCCATACAAATTTATGGAAAATTTGCTCCAGCTCTTTGAAAACTACCGGTGGAATTTTGATCGGAATGGCATTAAAAGTATAGATTGCTCTAGGCAGTATAGACATTTTAACAATGTTTATTGTTCCGATCCAAGAGCATGGAATGGTATTCCATCTTTTTATGTCTTCTTCAATTTCTTTCATGAGTGCTCTGTAGTTCCTTGAGTAGAGATCCTTTACTTCTTTGGTTAGGTTTATTCCCAGGTATCTTATGGTTCTTGGTGCTATAGTAAATGGAATTGATTCTCTAATTTCCCTTTCTGTATTTTCATTGTTAGTGTATAAGAAAGCCAATGATTTCTGTACACTGACTTTGTATCCTGCCAGGTCTTGAGTCTTGATTAATAGTTTTCTTATGTAATTGGCTGCTCCCATATTAGGGGCATAGATATTTACAGTTGGTAGATCATCTCGGTGAATAGTCCCTTTAAGAATTATATAGTGTCCTTCTGTATCTCTGACTACAGTCTTTAGTTTAAAATCTAATTTATCTGATATGAGAATCGCTACCCTGGCCTTCTTTTGAGGCCCATTGGCATGAAAGATGCTTCTCCATCCCTTCACTTACAGTCTGGGTGTAGCCTTAGGTTCAAAATGGGTCTTGTGTAGACAACATATGGATGGGTCCTGTCATTTTATCCAATCTACAACCCTGTGCCATTTTATGGGCGCATTTAGGCCATTCACATTGAGAGTGATTATTGATAGATACATTTTTATTGAGATCATGTTACCTTTGAAGTCTTTCTTTCTGTAGATTGTCTCTATATTTCTGATCAATGATATTCTTAGGATTTTCCCTCTTTTGTGGAACCCCCCTTAATATTTCCTGCAGTGTCTGCTTGGTGGTCCCATACTCTTTTAAGCCTTGCTGTTTTTGGAAACTCTTTATCTCTCCATCAATTTTGAATGTCAGTCTTGCTGGATAAAGTATTCTTGGCTGCATATTCTTCTCATTTAGTGCCCTGAATATATCTTGCCAGCCCTTTCTGGCTTGCCAGGTCTCTGTGAATAGGTCTGAAATTATTCTGATGGGCTTTCCTCTGTACATAAGGAGCTTCTTTGTCCTAGCTGCCTTCAAGTGAGCCTGTCTACAATTAAAATTCCTTGTTCTTACTATTAGGTTTCTCGAGGACTTTCAAGAATCTATAATCTTGGAGGGAAACTATTCTGCTTCTAGTACATGAATTCTGGTTCCATTGATGAGATTGGAAAAATTTTTATGGAGAACTTGTTCCACTATATCTTGTAGACTTCTTTCTTTCTCCTCCCCTTCAGGGATTCCAATAATTCTGATGTTTGTACGTTTCTTGGCATCATTTATTTCCCTGATTCTGTTTTCGTGGCTTCTAAGTTGTTTGTTCCACGTTTCCTCCTGATCCTTTCTCTCTTTCTGTTTGTCCTCCAGATCACTAATTCCATCTTCTGTCTCAGTTACCCTAGCTTTTAGAGAATTTAGATTCAATTGGAACTCATTGAGAGCATTGTGAACATCATCCCTGGTAGCTTTCAGTCCTGCCCTAATCAATTCTGTTTGGTCATACATGGCTTTCCCCAACCTAGCTATTGCCTGGATAATTGTTGACCTGAATTACCTTTCTGACATATTGTCTATGTCGATAGCCATTAGCTCTGTTGTAGAAGGCCCATCCTCTGTATTTTTCTTCTGTTGAGCATTCCTCCTCCTAGTCATTTTGGTGAGAGATGACTGAACGAATGTAGCTGGATGTATCAAACGTGGTGCAGTCAAGGTGCACCCTGGAACACTTCTGAGCAATCAGGATTCCCCACCCAAACAAGAGAAAAAAGAAAAGAAAAAGAAAAAAAGAGAGAGAGAGAGAGAGAGACAGGAAAAAAGGGGAATATAAAAGAGAAGGCTCAGCCCAAATGGGCCCCAAGGTAAGATTTATGAAGTATACAAACAAAACAGACAAACAAAAAGACTGATAAAAGTATATGACAAATATATATGTGTGTGTGTGTGTGTGTGTGTGTGTGTGTGTGTGTGTAATGCAAAAAAAAAAAAAAAAAAAGAAAAAGAAAAGAAAAGAACCTCGTCAAAAAGAACCCAAATATAAGATTTATATACTATCAGGACAAACACAAATGCACAGAAACACTGGCAGAAGAAAAGATGGGAGAGTGGTTATAAATTTTCAATGTGGGTGAGGAAGGTTATTTTGATTTTTCCTGGATGTATCTTGATGTCTTTGTTAAGGGACTCAACTTTCCTAAGATTAGGGGGGGATTAAAAATTGGTTTACCTATAAGGGTAGCATTGATTGGGGGAAGGGGATTACCTTCAAGTTTAACTCTATATGAATATTAAAAAATAAAAATAAAAAAAAGAATAAACTAAACTAAAATTTAAAAAAATTAAAAAAATAGAAAAGCAAAAGAAAAACACAGGTATATGTATCAAAAAGTTCAGGTTAAAAGGTCATTATGCAATTTGATATACTGGACATTCACTGTGATGGTCAATAGGTTAAAAAATTATCTATATAAAAAAATGAACCAGAATAGTGGGAAAAAATTAAAAATAAAAGTTGTATTTATGAAGTAGTGGTGGTTGTTCTCTTGTCATCTTCCCCCCCCCACGGTTGGCTTTCTGGGACAGGGGCCTGCCGAGTGGGTTTTCAGGCAGTGTTCCCTGAGTTAAGTCCTCCCGCCCCCCTCAAGGGAGTGGACTCTGAGGAAACCAGTTTTTCTGGCTTTTGTTCTCTGGAGGTTTTTATGTTTGTTTGTTCATTTGTTTTCTCTTACCTTGACAGCTTTTGATGGGTTTTGGAGGTTTAGAGGAAAGCAAACTGCACCCAGACCTCCCTCTCAGAGAGAAGCCTCATTCTGTTCCCCTCTGGGTGCTCCAGAGCACTTAAGTTCCCCCTCAGCCAATGGCAGAGCACGTTCCAAGTTGCGGTCCCTGGGGACACAGGTACTCCTGGTTGTACCCAAAACCGCTACAGTGACGGCTGTCTGGGCAGCTCCAGACCACCAAAGAGGTTCCAAGCAGCGATCACATACTGAGATTTTCCCACTGGTCTGTGCTGGGAGTACTCAGGCTTTCCAGGTCTGAGAGTGCTGGGATGGCGCCTGCGTGCACCTCTCTCAGGGGAGGGTGTGGGGCGTGACTCAAGCTCTGATAGCACCTCATGGTGCATTCGTGGGGACTGCAAAAAGGCTATGCTTCTGCCAGCTGGTGAAGCTCCCAGCCCCTCACGGGAGCCGGACCCTACAGGGTCTCAGATGGGCTCATGGCTCAGGGACCAAGACCTGGTTTCTTTGCCGCACTCTCTCTGGCTTAGCGCCAAGGGTGACTGTCCTGGGTCCGGGGACTTAAGCCTCTGTCCCTAACCACCCCAATTCCCACAATTTACCCCCCCCATGATCCTTTGCTCTTTTTTAGTGCTTTCAACCATACTTCAAGTTAATGCTGGTCCCCAGATGCAGGGCACTCTCGTTTTGGGATATTACTTTCCAATGGGTCACCTCTGGTGGCTCCCTCCCTCTTTTGTTTATCTTCCAATATCAGTCCGAAGTTCCCACTCTGCTTTACCTGCCCACTGGCGTCTTCTGCCCCAGTAGAGATCCAGGAAGTGTATAATTTTAATCTCAGGCTGATTTCATGGGTGATCAGAATTCTTTGGTAGGTAATCAGCTCACTTTAGGGTACAGATTGAAACGGTGCCTCCTCCTACTTCCCCGCCATCTTGTCTGCCATTTATTTACATTTTTAAATATTTTATTTATTTATTTCATAGAGAGACAGAGAGAGAGCAAGCAGGGGAACAGCAGAGGAAGAAGAAGCAGGCCCCCTGCTGAGCAGAGACCACCCCCCCTGCCCTGATGCAGGACTCAATCCCAGGACCCCAGGATCATGACCCAAGCAGAAGGCAGCTGCTTAACTGACTGAGCCACCCAGGCGCCCCATAGGAATAACATTTAAAGTCAATTTTTACTACTGGGTATTTATTCCAAAGATACAGATGTAGTGAAAGAAGGGCCACCTGTACCCCAAAATTCTTAGCAGCAATGGCCACAGTCCAAACTGTGGAAAGAGCCAAGATGTCTTTCCACAGGCAAATGGATAAAGAAATGTGGTCCATATATACAATGGAGTATTATGCCTCCATCAGAAAAGATGAATATCTAATTTTTATATCAACATGAACAGGACCGGAGAAGATTATACTGAGTGAAATAAGTCAAACAGAGAGAGTCAATTATTATATGGTTTCACTTGTGGAGTGTGAGGAATAACACAAAGGACATTTGGAGAAGGAAGAGAAAAGTGAATTGGGGGAAATCAGAGGGGGAGATGAATTATGAGAGACTGTGGATTCTGAGAAACAGAGGATTTTGGATGGAAGGAAGAGTTGGGTGAGCCTGGTGGTGGGTATTAAGGAAGGTACATATTTCATGGAGCACTGGGTATGGTGCATAAACAATGAATTCTGGAACACCAAAAGAATAAAATTAAGATTAAGATGTGGTATATATACACAATG
>NW_019154190.1:63796-118665 GCF_002288905.1 Enhydra lutris kenyoni
AAAAAAAAAAAAAAGAGGCACATGACAGACCACAAAAAAAAAAAAATTGCAAATAGAATTTGTAAAAAAAAAAAAAAGTCAATTTTAGAAAAGAGTTTATTTATTTGAGAGAGAGAGAGAGCACAAGCAGGGGTGAGGTGCAGAAGGAGAGGGAGAGGCAGGCCCCCTGCTGATCTGGAACTTCAAGGTGGGGCTCCATCCCAGAACTCTGTGGTCATAGCCGGAGCCAAATGCAGATACTTAACCAACTAAGCCACTGAGGCACCACTTGAAGTGAACAACTTTCACAAATATGACACAGTATTACTGATTACAGTCACCATAGTACATTTGCTATCAAGACCTCAGGCCTCTTACAGGTGGCAGCATGTGTCACCTGCCCACATTTACCTGTTTTCCCCCTTCCCAACCCTGGCAGCCAACATTCCAATCTGTCTTTTTGACATCACATTTTTTTAGACTCCACATATAAGCGAGAACATGTAGTATTTGTTCTTGTCTGTATGAATTTTTCACTTATCATAATGCACAAAATATTGATTAATGTCATAAATGGCAGGATTCCCTCCTTTTTATGGATGAATAAAATTCCATTATATATTTATATACCACATTTTCTTTATCCACTTAACCATCAGTGAAAACATAGGTTGTTTCCATGTCTTGGCTGCTGTGAATAAATCTCCGGTGAACGTGGCATGCATATATCACTTAATAATGATTTCATTTCTTTGTATATATGACCATAAACAAGATCACTAAGTTCCATGCTAGTTTCTATGTTCAGTGTTTCTTAAAGGTTCTGCATAATGTTTTCCTTAGTGAGTACTAACACTTTACATTCCCACCAACTGTGCACAAAGTTCCATTTTCTCCACATCCTAGCCAACACTTGATAGCTCTTGTCTCTTGAATAGTAGCTATTCTAACAGGTACAAAGTAATATTTTATTGTGGTTTTGACAGCATTTCCCTAATGATCAGTGTTTGTAGTCTAGGTCCAGGTGTTCAACTGGTCTGGGATGGGCTGTAATTTCTGGTCAAGGACCTGGCCTGATTCTGGGGTAGGGTAAAGAGTGGGTTTGCAGTTGTTGGCTTGGCACTGGGTCCAGCTAGAGTCTGGAGTCTGAGTTATCAGGGGCTGGTTTGGAGCCAGCAGACAAAGGAACCACCTGGGCTGCAGGAGCTGGCCAATGCCAGGTGGTCCAGAGACTTGGGTCCATGGACGCTAACTGCCTGTGGATCATGAGCATTGCCTGGGGCTCCAGGAGTCACATGGGGTCACTGGAGCTGATAGGTGCTTGGTGAGCCACAGGCTTGGGTTCGCATAAGCCTCCAGACAGCCACCTAGGACTTTCGGGGGGTGGTCATCTTGGTGCTGGAGTCAGCTGAATCAGGGTTGTGGTGCAGTCAGGCCGTCACTTCCTCTCCTCCCTGAGGGAAGCTGTAGCTGTTCTGCCCTGGGCTGTCCAGGTAGGTGGGAAGAGTGATAGAGGAAATGTGAACCTCTCTTTCCTGCCTTCATCAATGCATCTTTTCTGATTTTTGTGTTTCATCCAGAAGCTGGACTCCCTCACCTGGAATTCTTGGGTCTTGTGAAAGTATTTTTAGGCATTGATAGTTCTTCAAAAAGAAGTTTCAAGGTTAGGGGGCAATGAGATTTAAAAATTAAAAATTAAAAAATTTATGAGCTACTTTTTTTTTTTTGGTTAATGTCACTTCTCCCTCATGTTGTATTGATTAGTACCTTGCAGCATTAAATTGCCTTCCCCTATTTGTCAGAGACCAGTGTTTGAGAATGTACAGGTTTATTCCCACAACTTTTATTCTGCTTTAATTATCTAGTTACACTTACACCAAATCTACAATGTCTTCATTACTGGAGCTATAGAGTAAACTTTAACATAAAAGAGGGCAAATCTTCTAAATCTGAGTGATTTCATTTAAAAATTTTTCCAAGATTCTTCCCATTATTCTTACTTTTGTTTTATACATGTTTTTTTGTAATTACCTTGTTAATTTTTCTGAAAATTATGCTTGGATTTCATTGAGATTGAAGTAAATCTCACCCATTGGAATTTTTGTCTCAATTACTTTATTATCAAATTCTGTATTTTTTCTACCTTTATTTATTTTATAAACTTCTGTATTTCTTATTATCAAATTCTGTATTTTTGTTTTCAGTTTTTTCAATATATCATATTTGTCCTCCAACTTTTCAAGCATTTTGTCATTAGATTTTTTTTACATTTTATTGTATATTGTATATTGATATTGATCCACCCTTACAGCCGACAAATAAATCCCACTTGTTTGTCATGATTTTAATATACTGTTGGATTTCATTAACTAGTATCTTGTTGATAATTATTGCTTCTATGTTCCCTACAGATATTGGTCTGTAATTCTCCTTGTTAGTGGGGTCTTTGGTTTGGGGATCATGGTAATGCTGGCCTCATAGAATAAGGTTGGAAGTTGCCCTTCCATTTCTGTTTTTTGAAACATTTTCAGAAGAACAGGTACTAATTCTTCTTTAAATCTTTGGTAGAATTCCCCTTGTAAGCCATTTGGCCCTGGAATCTTGTTTCTTGGGAGATTTTTTATTACTGCTTCAATGTCTTTGCTGGTTGTGGGTCTGTTCAGGTTTTCTGTTTCTCTCTGTTTCAGTTTTGGTGGTTTATATGTTTCTAGAAATTTATCCATTTCTTCAAGATTGCCTGACCATAGATATTTTAAAATTATATCAATTAACACTATCATTTATTTTTGAGTTTATTTACCTATAGAATTGAAGATTTCTGTTTGTTTTCTGTATTAGTTTTACTCTATCACTATTTCCTGGAAACCTTTCTGGCATGTCTTTTATGCTAAACATATTAAATCATGGATATTAAGAAAAACTTACTTAAGTTGAAAATCATGTTATTATTTTTTTTCCTTTTAATGACATTCAAGTCAGTTTTAATGGTTGTCTGTAGTGACAAATTTTCATCTTATTGTTTGAAAATTTAACCGAAGTCTAAAGGCTGTTGTAGTTATAGGGATAGATTAGTGTTGTCCTGAAAACAACAATGAAAATAATTATGTGCTCTGTCCAAAATGCCTTAAATTGCTGAGCTGTTTGATTGCCAATGGAATATACTTTTAATAAGGATATCACCCTTTCACAAGCAAATCTGAGTCACTTGTATATCATCAATTAAATCCCAAGACAGATGCACACTCTAACTCATTTCCCACATTTCACAAGCCTGGGAACAGTCCCTTTTATTTTTTTTCGGAAACTTTATGAATGACATAATTTTAAGGCAAGAACTATTTTGTTTTCTACTACTTTTCCAAAGGTGGAAAACTGTGAAAAAAACAGTTACTCACAACTTTTTTAGGCCACTGTGAATGTTTGTATTTCCATGACCTAGGGATAGCATGAGAATATGTGTTCATATTGGAATAAAATTTACTTTTATATAATCTTATTGATAGTCATCTGTTTTAATGGAAAAGAAATACAAGGAAAAACATTTGGTACCTCCCTTGAATTGACCCTGGTCTGGAAGTACCTCCACATATAAAACATTTGTTGTAAAATGAATATGGTGTTAAGTATTCTTTTTTTTTTTTTAATCTCCACTTTGTTTTTTTTCTCTTGTTGAGATAATAGTTAACAGATTTCACCAAAGACAACAGATTATAGATCTCATGAGTGAGCAGATTTTAACTATGAGAAAATATATTTGTTTAGCTTTATTAATCTGAAGATACTTAAATCCTCTCAATGTCATTTTTGAAACATGCTAATATGCTGCACTAAGTAAATTATTTTCTCCCTTGGAATTTATCATCTCTAGCCAAAACAAACACACAAACAAACATGGTGAAAAACTTATAATGGTATTTTCCTAAATTTATTAGTTCTGCTTAAAGGAGAAATATATTAAGTGTTAATATTTCTGATACAATTTTTTTTAATGGTTGAAGAATGAAAAAAAAAATGGTCCTAAGTTTCTGGCAACTCTCACTTCTGAAATTTTATATGCTCCCTTAAAGTTTGTGAAAGTGAACTTTGAAAGTCTAATGTACAGTAGAATTGTGAACTTTGAGTATGAGATAAATGAAGTCATGAATAAAAATATGGCATCATGAAAGGATAATTGTTATGTAGTTATTAAGAATTAAGAGGAGAGGGACACCTGGGTGGCTCAGTGGGTTAAGCCTCTGCCTTCAGCTCAGGTCATTATTTCATGGTCCTGGGATCGAGCCCTGCAATGGGCTCTCTGATCAGCTGGGAGCCTGCTTCCTCTTCTCTCTCTTTATTTGCCTGCTTCTCTGCCTACTTGTGATCTCTGTCTGTCAAATAAATAAATAAAATCTTAAAAAATAAGAATTAGTAGGAGATTATTCCTGGATGACAACAGATGGTAATCACAGTAGTGGTGAGTATTGTGTGATGTAGAGACATCAAATCACTATGTTATAAACCTGAAGCTAAAATAAAATTGTATGTCAACTATACTTCCATAGTATAACTTTAAAAAAAAAAAAAGAACTCAAAGAGACATTACAAAAAATTGGAAAGTCTCTAGCTCTTGCTTTATAAGATTTTGTAGAACCAATGCATTCATGTAATCATACCATACAGCCTCTACTCAATGCCTTAGGTTAAGTCAGTTCCTTCACCTTGGGAAGAGGTGGAAGAAATTACCTGGTTTTTTTTGTAAGTCACACACATATGGACTGATTTCATTTTTCTTTAAAATGTTTTAGTGGTTGGAAAATTGCTGAACTGATAGAAGAAACTTGGTATTATTCTAAATAATCATATATATGCCCAATGAAATTATTTTTAAAAAGTTCTTATTCTAATAGAAGTTATATTTATAATTAGGGTTATATTTGGTGGCGTGGCAAGTTTGGTACATTTTATTATTTCCACATGGCACAATGTTTACATTTTAGATTTTTGTCAAGATATAGTGATTACAATGGCAAAACGAGGCATGAAGATTTCAGTACCATCATCAAGCTGGTTCTTGTGGGACTTTCATGTTGCCCTGACATGAGATCCTCCTCTTCTACTTCTCTCTGCTCTACCTGTTGAATCTCTTTGGAAACACATAGATTATCAACTTAGTCATTCTGAACTCTATTCTGCAGACACCTATGTATTTCTTCATCTCTATCACTTTTTAAAGCTATTTTTAATATACCTGTTGTCCCAAAGGTTTCTTCAATTTTGTTGCAAGCAAGAAAGTCATATATTATTTCTGCTTTTCCCAGGAGGCAATTGAGTACTTTCTTCTAGCATGGATGACTTTGATTGCTCTGTGTTCATTTGTTATCCACAGTGTTATCTGTTCATCATGAATCAGTCTGTGTTGTGGCACTGCCTCTGAGGGCCTAGGCCGTCAGTGGTGTTTTGCCTCAGTGATGCCTCTCTACTTCACAATCCTCCTACTTGTGGTCCATATATTCTTGACTAGATTTCCTGTGAATTGCTATTCCTCATATATATTCTGTGTTGTTATATCCCTGAAGGAGACTAGGATGGTTCTAAGAAGGGCTAGGACAATGTTATTCACCTTCCTCCAAATTATACTCTTATACCTTTGCTTCCTGGTGGCTGTGATGACAAACTAATTGTATTCTATTTGTTCATCAATGCTAGGTTGAATCCTTTCATTTATAGTTGGAGAAATGGGGAATTAAATGTAGTTTTTGTCTTGAGAAGAATAAGAATGATATATAACTTTAATAAATAAAAAATAAAATACATTTTCATATGGATTACTTAACTTTTAGAACCACAGAAACAGAATAATATTTTTTCAGAAAATTATTTTATTTTTTAAAGTATTTGTTTAAATTCTAGTCAGTTAATGTACAGTACAAAATTAATTTTCATTGTACAATTTAGTGATTTGATAGTTATGTACAAAATCTTGCACTAATCACAAGTGTACTACTTTATCCATATCAACTATTTACCCATTCCCCCACCCACCTCCCCCTTGGTAAATATCAGTTTGTTCTGTACAGTTAAGAGTCTGTCCCTTGGTTTGTTTCTCTCTTTTGCTTCCATGATTGTTTCTTTATTTTTTTTTTCTTATTCCAAGTATGGGTGAAATCATATGATATTTATTTTTCTCTGACTTACTTATTTTGCTTACTATAATACTCTTTAGTTCCACCCACATTGTTGAAAGAGTAAGATTTCATTCCTTGTTGATAGAAAACATATTCTAGAAGTGCACTTGTGATTAATGCAGGTTTGTTTTGTTTTGTTTTGGAATGAGAAAAATGGATATTAACTCTTCCTAAATGTTTGGTAGAATCTGTCTGTGAAACCTTCTGGCTCTGTACTTTTCTTGTGAGATTTTTGATTACTGATTCAATTTCTTTACAGGTTATTGGTCTGTTCAAGTGTTTAATTTCCTCTTGTTTCAGTTTTTATACTACTTCCACTTTAACTGAAGCTAGGACACAGATTGAGAGTATTTTCATATTTGGCAGAGGCTCCATGAGAATGTGCTTTCATGGAGATGTCTCTGCCTGGACAAAGAAATTGGCTGGCAAAATTTTCCTCCCTTACCTGTCAGCATAAACAAAGAACCACCTGCTAGAAACAATGGAGTGTCTACACTGGATGCCTAAACTGTTTACATCAAGTCCCACACCCCTGCACACTGCTGGGGCTGCCCTACTCACTCAAGTTTACCTCAGTTCCACTGCAGTGGGCCACTTTCCTCAAGACCAGCAAAAACCCCTGCCCACACTGTCTCCCCGTCAGAGATTACTGTGGGTCTTCAGCTTAAGGGAGGTAGTATCAGGTCGCATTTAACAATCTCCATAAACAATGACAAAACGAGTAATGAAATGACACTAAATATGTATTTATCAGTAATGGTTCTGAATGTAAATGAACTTAATGTTGCAACAAAGATACAGGGTGTCAGGATGGATTTAAAAAAAAACGCTACTAAAGAATTGTTGAACACCACATCAAAAACTAATGATATGTTGTCTAATTGACCATAATAAAAAAAAGATAATAAACAAACAAACAAAAAGAAAACAAGACCTATCTATATGCGGTCTACAAGAGATTCATTTTAGACCTAAGACACTTGCAGACTTAAAGTGAAGGAATGGAGAAACATTTATCATGGAAATAGATGTCAAAAATTTGAGTAGAAAAACATATCTAACAATCTAGGCTTTAAACCAAAAACTGGAACAAAAGATGAAGAACACTGTATCTTAATGAAGGGCCTGTCCAACAAGAACTAACAAGTGTAAACATTTATGCAACCAACAAGGGAAAACCCAAATATATACAACATAATACAAGTATAACAAGACTAATAAATAATACTACAGTAATAGGAGACATTAGCACCCACTTACATCAATGGACAGATAATCTAAGCAGAAAATAAACAAGGAAATAATGGTCTTAAATGACACACTGGACCAGATGGACTTAACAGATATAATCAGAATATTCCATTCTAAAACTGCAGTATACACACAGCTTTCAAGTAGAGATGTGACATTCTTCAGAATAAATCACATACTAGCTCACAAATCAGGCCTCAGCAAGTATAAAATGATGGAGATCATACTATGCAAATTTTTAAATTTAATTTTATTTTTTCAGTGTTCCAAGTTTCATTGTTTATGCACCACACCCAGTGCTCCATACAATATGTGCCCTCTTTAATACCCAACACCAGGCTCAACCATACCTGACCCCCTACCATCCCAAATCCTCAGTTTGTTTCTCAGAATCCACAGTTTCTCATGGTTCATCTCTCCCTCTGATTTCCCCCAATTCACTTTTCCTTTTCTTCCCCTAATGTCCTCCAAGTTACTCTTTATGCTCCACAACTAAGTGAAACCATATGATAATTGACTCTCTCTGCTTGACTTATTTCACTCAAGATAATCTCTTCCAGGACCACCCAAGTTGATACAAAAGTTGGGTATCCATCCTTTCTGATGGAGGCATAATACTCCATCGTATATATGGACCATATCTTCTTTATTCATTCATCTGTTGAAGGGCATCTTGGCTCTTTCCACAGCTTGGCAATTGTGGCCATTGCTGCTATGAACATATTTCTGACCACAATTCTCTGAAACTTGAAGTCAACCATAAGAAAAAATTTAGAAAGATCCCGAAGACGTGGAGGTCAACCAACATGCTGCAAAACATGGAGATCAGCCAGGAAATTGAAGAAGAAATTTAAAAAATATATATCAGAACAAATGAAAATGAAAACACAAATGTCTAAAGCCTTTGGGATGCAACAAAAACAGTCCTGTGTGGAAAATATATAATAATCACCTCAACCTTAAGAAGCAAGGGAAATCTCAAATGAACAACCTAACCTAACACCTAAAGGAGCAAGAAAAAGAACAACAAATGAAGCCTAAAGGTAGCAGAAGGAAAGAAATAATGAATATTAGAGAATAAGTAAACGATATAGAAAAAAATAAAATAAAATAAAACAGAAACTATAGAGGTTTAAAAAAAAAGAGCAGTTTTTGTTTTTGTTTTTGTTTATGACAATTAACAAAATTGATAAAACCCTAGCCATACTTGTCAAAAAGAAAAGACAAAGTACCCAAATAAATAAAATTAAAATTTAGGGAGTAGAAATAACAACCAACACCAAAAAATGCAAACAATTATAAGAGACTGTGATGAAAATCAATGTCAACAAACTAGGTAATCTGGAAGAAATGGATAAATTCCTAGAAACATATAAAGTTCCCAAAATGAAAAAGGAAGAAATAGAAAACTTGAACAGAGCAGTAACCAGCAAAGAAATTGAATCAGTAATCAAAACTCTCCCAACAAACGAAACTCCAGGGTTAGGTGGCTTCACAGGTGAAGTCTATCAAACATTTGAAGAAGAGTTAATACTTGTTCCTTTCAAACTGTTCCCAAAAATAGAAAAGAAAGTAAAACTTTCAAATTCATTCTATGAGGCCAGAATTATCCTGATACCAAAAGATTAAAAACTCCACTTAAAAAGAAACTACAGTCCAATCACTCCAATGAACATAGGTACAAAAATTCTCAAGAAAATACTAACAAACTGAATACAGTAGTGCATTAAAAGAATCATTCACCATGGTCTAGCAGTATTTATACCTGGGTTGCAATGGTAGTTCAATATTTGCAAACCATTCAGTGTGATACACCACATTAATCAAAGAAAGGATAAGCACCATATGATCCTCTCAGTAGATGCAGAAAAAGCATTTGACAAATTTCAATGCCCATTCACAATAAAAAACCCTCAACAAAGTAGAGTTAGAGAAAAAAATATTTCAACATGATAAAGGCCGTATATGAGATAGTCACAGTAAATATCATTGCTAGTGGGGAAAGATGGAGGGATTTTCTTCTATGGGCAGAGATATCCACTCACCATTGTTACTTAACATAGTATTGGGATTCCTAACAACAACTGGGAAACACAAAGAAATGAAAGGCATCCACCTAGACAAGCAGGAACTCAAATGTTCACTATTTGCTGATGATGTGGTACTCTATATAGAAAACCCAAAATATTCCACAAAAAATTGATAAAACTTATACACAAGTTCAGTAAAGTTTCAGGATAAAAAAAATCAACATACAGAAATTGGTTGAATTCTTATACAGCTGTAAAGAGCAACATAAAGAGAAAGTAAGGAATCAATACCATTTACAACTGTAGGAGAAAAGTAAGATACCCAGGAATAAACCTAACCAAAGAGCTTAAAAACCTGTACTTTAAAAACTATTAAAAAACTGATGAAAGAACTAGAAAATGACACAAAGAAATGGAAAAACATCCCATGCTCTTGGATTGCAAGAACAAATATTGTCAAAATATCTACACAAATAAATCAACACATTTAATGCAATCTTTACCAAAATACCAACAGCATTTTTCACAGATCTAGAACAAATAATACTACCATTTGTATGGAAACACAAAAAACTCCAAATTGTCAAAGAAATCTTGAAAAAGAAAAGCAAAGTTGGAGACATTACAATTCCGGACTTCACGTTATATTGCAAAGGTGTAGTGTTCAAGACAATTATGGTGCTGGTACAGATAGAGACACACAGATCTGTAGAATAGAATAGAAAACAGAAATGAACCAAAACTCTATGACCAGGGGCACCTGGGTGGCTCAGTGGGTTGGGGCTCTCGCCTTTGGCTCGGGTCATGGTCCCAGTGTCCTGGGATCGAGCCCCACATCGGGCTCTCTGCTCTGCGGGGAGCCTGCTTCCACCTCTCTGTCTGCCTCTCTGCCTACTTGTGATCTCTGTCTGTCAAATAAATAAATAAAATCTAAAAAAAAAAAAAACCTCTATGACCAATTAATCTCTGACAAAACAGAAAAGAGTATGCAGTGGAAAAAAGACAGTCACTTCAACAAATGCTGTTGGGAAATATGGACAACAGCGTGCAAAAGAATGAAATGGAACACTTTCTCACAACATACACAAAAATGTATTCCAAAAGAATGAAAGACATACATGTGATACAGAAAACCATCAAAATCCTAGGGATGCCTGGGTGGCTCAGTGGGTTAAATCTCTTCCTTTGGCTCAGGTCATGATCTCAGGGTCCTGGAATCAAGCCCAACATGGGGCTAACTGCTCAGTGGGGAGCCTGCTTCCCCCTCTCTCTCTGCCTACTTGTGATCTCTCTCTCTGTCAAATAAATAGATAAAATATTTAAAAAGAAAAATCCTAGAAGAGAACCCAGTAAACTCTTTGACATCTGCCATAAGAAATTCTTAATTAGGTGAGTCTCTTAAGGCAAGGAAAACAAGAGCAAAAGTAAACTATTGGGTCTTCATTGAAATAAAAATTTTCTGCATAGCAAAAGGAACAACCAACAAAACTACAAATTAACCTAGGATGGCAGACAATATTTGCAAATGTCTTATCTGATAAAGGGTTAGTTTCCAAAAACTATAAAGAACTTACCAAAAAAAAACCAAGAAAAACCAAATAACCCAGTTTAAAACTGGGCAGAAGAAATGAATAGACATATTTCTAAAGAAGAGATACACATGGCCAACATACACATGAAGAGAGGCTCAACATCACTTATCATTAGGGAAATACAAATCAAAACTATAGTGAGACATCAACTCACACCTGTCAGAATTTCTAAAAACATTTTGAAATGATTTTCATACTAATATTTTATATCCTTAGCTCATCCCCTTTTTCAGTCTTTTGCTTTATAGTATGCCACCTTAAAATACATTTGTTTTTAAACTTTTCCTTTGTACATTGATCAATAACCTCAGCTTATTTTTCCATTTCCTTCACATTTCTGCCATGTTCATTGCATTACTTATTTTATTATAATGTTGCACATGTGTATGCATACATATAAATTGAATTTTTCACAGAGGGCCTATCTTTTTAAAATCCTGTCATTACTAATCGCATACATTTCATGATCACCATCAAAACTTTCTCATAATTTATCAAGCTATCACTTGTGAAGTGACTGTCCTCTAGTAGTTTCCCCAGGAAGGCTTAACAATTACAGCATTCCCTATATTGTTGAATGTCTGAAATTCATTTTCTGTAATTATGTTACTTGAAGGCAACGTAGATAGCTATAATATACAGGGGTGACACATTTGTTTCTTAAAAATTATGATGCTGCTCAAGTGCTTTGTCATGAAAGTTATTTTAAGAAGTTTGGGATGCCTCATTGGTGCAGTCAGTTAAGTACCAGACACTTGGATTTTGCTAAGATAGTGATCATAGCTTTGTGAGTTTGAGCGCCAAGCATGGTGACAAAAAAAATTATCATTAAACTGTAATTTGTTGGGGTGCCTTGGTGGCTCAGTGGGTTAAGCCTCTGCCTTCGGCTCAGGTCATGATCTCAGGGTCCTGGGATCGAGCCCCGCATCGGGCTCTCTGCTCAGCAGGGAGCCTGCTCCCCCCACCCCTGCCTGCCTCTCTGCCTACTTGTGATCTCTCTCTGTCAAATAAGTAAATAAAATCTTTTAAAAAAATGTAATTTGTCAGCATAGACATTTTAACAATGTTTATTCTTCAGAAGCACGGAATGTTTTTTCCATCTTTTTGTGTCTTCTTCAATTTCTTCCAGTAGTGTTCTGTAGTTCCTTGAATATAGACCTTTTACCTCATTGTTTAGGTTTATTCCAAGGTATCTTACTGTTCTTGGTGCTATAGTGAATGGAATTGATTCTCTAATTTCTCTTTCTACAGTTACATTGTTAGTGTATAACAAAGGAACTAATTTCTGTACATTGATTTTGCATCCTATCACATTACTGAATTGCTGTATGAGTTAGTAATTTGGAGGTAGAGTATTTTGGGTTTTCCATATAAAGTATCATGTCATCTGTGAAGAGAGAGAGTTTGAATAGTTCTTTGCCAATTTGAATACCTTTTATTTCTCTTTGATGTCTGATTGTTGTTGCTAGGACTTTTAGTACTGTGTTGAACAATAGTGGTGAGAATGGGCATCCTTGTCTTGTTCCTGTTCTTAAGGGAAGGGCTCTCAACATAACCCCAGTGAGAATGACATTTGCTGTCTGTTTTTCATAGATGAATTTTATGAATTTGAATAATGTTCCTTCTATCTCTATATTCTGAAGAGTTTTCATCAGGAAAGGATGCTATGTTTTGTCAAATGCTTTTCTGCATCAATTGAGAAGATCATGTGGTTCTCTCTTCTCTTATTGATTTGTTCTATCACATCAATTGATTTGCTAATGTTGATCCACCCTTGCATCTCAGGGTAAATACCACCTGGTCGTAGTGGATAATCATTTCAATATACTGTTGGATCTTATTAGCTAGGATCTTGTTGAGAATCTTGGCATCCATATTCATCAGGGATATTGGTCTGAAATTCTCCTTTTTGATGGGGACATTGGTTTTGGGATCAAAGTAATGCTGGCCTCATGGAAAGAGTCTGAAAGTTTTCCTTCTGTTTCTATTTTTTGAAACATCTTCAGGATAATAGGTATTGTTTCTTCTTTGAATGTTTGGTAGAATTCCCCAGTGAATCCATCAGGTCCTGGGCTCTTGTTTTTTGGGAGGCTTTTGATCATTGCTTCAATCTCGTTACTGATTATTGGTCTATTCAGGCTGTCAGTTTCTTCATGTTTCAGTCTTGGTAGTTCATAGGTTTCCAGGAATGCATCCATTCCTTCTAGGTTGTTTAACTTATGGGCATATAGCTGTTGATAATAATTTCTGATAATTGTTTCTATTTCCTTCATGTTAGTCATCATCTCTCCCCTTTCATTCATAATTTCATTAATTTGTGTCCTTTCTCTTTCTTTTGAATAAGTCTGGCCAGTGATTTATCAATTCTATTAATTCTTTCAAAGAACCAACTATGCTGCCCAGGGCAATCTGTACTTTCAATGCCATCCAAATAAAAATACCAATGGCATTTTTCAAAGTGTTGGAACAAACCCAGAATTTGAATGGAACCAGAAAAGACCCCAAATCTCCAAGGAAATATTGAAAATGAAAAACAAATTTGGGGCATCATGTTGCCTGATTTCAAGCTAGATTACAAAGTTATGATCACAAAGACAGCATGGTACTGGTACAAAAACAGACACATAGATCAGTGGGAGAGAATAGAGAGCCCAAATATGGACCACCAACTCTATGGTCAAATAATCTTTGACAAATCAGGAAAAAATACCCAATGGAGGGGAGAAAAACAGTCTCTTCAATAAGTGGTGCTGGGAAAATTGGACAGCTATATACAGAAGAGTGAAACTCAACCATTCTCTTACACTATACACAAAGATCAACTCAAAATGGAGGAAAAACCTCAATGTGAAACAGGAATTCATCAAAGTCTTAGAGGAGAACATAGGCAGTAACCTCTTCAACATTGGGCACTGCAACTTCTTTCAAGAGACGTCTCCAAAGGCAAAGGAAGCAAAAGGGAAAATGAATGTTTGGAACTTCATCAAGATAAAAATCTTCTGCACAGCAGAGGGAACAGTCATCTATACAAAGAGGCAACCCACAGAATGGGAGAAGATACTTGCAAATGACACTACAGACAAAGGGCTGATATCCAAGATCTATAAAGAACTCCTCAAATTCAACACACATAAAACAGATAATCATGTCAAAAAATGGGCAGAAGACATAAATAGACACTTCTCCAATGAAGATATACAAATGGCTTACAGACACATGAAAAAAATGTTAATCATCACCAGCCATTGGGGAGATTCAAATCAAAACCAAATTGAGATACCACATTACACCAGTTAGAATGGCCAAAATTAAGAAAACAGTAAACAACGTTTGTTGGAGAGGATGTGGAGAAAGGGGAACCCTCTTACACTGTTGGTGGGAATGCAAGTTGGTGCAGTCTCTTTGGAGAACAGTGTTGAGATTCCTCAAGAAATTAAAAATAGAACTTCCCTATAACCCTGCAATTGCACTACTGGGTATTTACCCCAAAGATACAGATGTAGTGATAAGAAGGGCCATCTGTACCCCAATGTTCATAGAAGCAATAGTCATAGTCACCAAACTGTGGAAAGAGCCAAGATGCTCTTCAACAGACAAATGGATAAAGAAGATGTGGTTCATATATACAATGGAATATTACTCAGCCATCAGAAAGGATAAATACCCATCATTTGCATCGACATAGACGGACCTGGAAGGGATCATGCTGATTGAAATAAGTCAAGCAAAGAAAGTCAATTATCATATGGTTTCATTTACTTGTGGAGCAGAGGGAATAACATGGAGGACATTAAGAGAAGGAATGGAAAAATGAAGGGGGATAAATCAGAGGGAAGAGAAGCCATGAGAGACTATGGACCCTGAGAAACAAGCAGGGTTTTAGAGGGGAGAGGAGGGGATTAGCTCAGTGATAGGTATTAAAGGAGGGCACATATTGCATGGAGCACTGGGTGTTATATGAAAATAATGAGTCATGGAATACTGCATCAAATACTAATGATATACCATGTGGTGACTAACATAACATAAAAAATGTAACTTTTTTTTTCAGAACATGGATTATATTGATGTTAATGTTTTGTTGATGTTACTGTTTTTTAATATTGATGTTAATGTTAATGTCAGGAGTACACACTTTACATTATGTGTGCTTAGATCTTCATTAACTTCTGAAAAAAATTACCAGGTTATGATTTTATTATAACATTTTACAATTATTTCCTACTTAGGAAACTCAAATCATACTTTAGTTGAATTTTCCCTGTTCTGATTTAATCACTTACATGATAATAATTTTAACATATTTAATTCTTTATAAGTTTGGTTATTTTGCTTATATTACACATACTGACTTAATTACATATATTGAAATTTATTTCAATCAAGTCTACTCTCTGCAGGGAATGTCATAGTTTAGTCTACATTTGTGAGATTGTGTTTTGTCTTTTTCTTCAAATTATTTATGTTTGGTCAATTTTCCTCCACAGTTTTTTGCTGTTGTTCAAAGTTTTGTTTTGTTTTTTTAATTTCACTTTTTTTCATGTTCACAGATTTTTTTTAAAAGATTTTATTTATTTATTTGACAGAGATCACAAGTAGACAGAGAGGCAGGCAGAGAGAGAGAGAGAGAGAAGCAGGCTCCCTGCCAAGCAGAGAGCCTGATGTGGGACATGATCCCAGGACCCTGAGATTATGACCCAAGCTGAAGGCAGCAGCTTAACCCACTGAGCCACCCAGGCGCCCCCACAGATTTTTTTTAATACCAATCATTTTAGTTTTAGTGTGTTGTTGTTGTTGTTATTGTTGTTTTATAGTGTTCCATTTCAAATTTGCCAGGAAGAATTTCATCAGTTTTATTTGTTTTTCACTGTAAATAGAGCTTTATATCTTACAGAAGTTTTACATTCACAATTTTTGCAATATTAAGAGGAAAATACAGAAGGTTCCCATACACCCCTTGTGTATACATGTAGATTTCCTGCTATCCTCATGTCCCACGTGAGTGGTACATTTTTAACAATGTATGCACCTACAATGACACATCATTATCACCCAAAGTCTACAATTTACATTAAGGTTTATTCTTCATGTTGCACATTCTATAGTTTGTAAAAATGTGTAATATGTATTATTTAGTATTGAGCAAAACACATTTAGGTTTCCTCTTTATATTTTTCTTATTTGCTAGCTCATTTCTTTTAGTGCTGAGTAATATGTTAATGTCTGGTGTACTACAGTCTATTTACCCATTTATTTACTGAAGGACATCTCAGTTGCTACCAAGTTTTGATAATAACTGATAAAGCTGTCATAAACATATCTGCAGGTACCCATATGGATGCAAGTTTCAACTCATTTGAGTAAATATTGAGGACAATAGCTGGATTGTATAGTAAAAATATGTTTAGTTTTGTACAAAAGCAGCAAAATGTCTCCAAAGTGGCTGTGCCATTTTGCATTCCTAGCAACAATGAGTATGCATTCCTATTGATCCACATTCTCACCATCATTTAATATTGTCAGTGTCTTGGTTTTGGCAACTCTAATATATGTGTAATGGTATCTCATCATTGTTTTGATTTGTACTCCCCCAATGATATATGATGTTGAACTCCTTTTCATATGATTATTTGACATTTGCATATCTTTTTGGTGAGATATCTATTCAAGTTTTTGCACATTTTTAATGGAGTTGTTCATTTTTATTGAATTTTATAAGGTCATTATATGTTTTAGTTAACAGTTCTCTATCAGTATGTCTTTTGTAAATATTTTTGGTTTTTGTCATATGCAAAAAAAAAAAAAAAAAACCACCAAAGGAAAACAAAACAACAACAACAAAAATGCAAACAAACAGTTCCAAAAGCAAATATAATGTATTGCTAGCATTACATGTCAAATAAACATTTATCTACACCCTTAGGAAACCCTTCAGTTTGACAACTGTCTGCCTTAGGGACTGCATGACTGTCTTATTTCTCAAAGTATAGATAAATGGATTTAACAAGGGTGTCACTATTGAATTAAAAATAGTGCCCAATTTGTTGAAAGATAAGACATTTTTCTTA
Source organism: Enhydra lutris kenyoni (assembly GCF_002288905.1). NCBI lineage: Eukaryota > Metazoa > Chordata > Mammalia > Carnivora > Mustelidae > Enhydra > Enhydra lutris. The sequence goes on from NW_019154190.1 coordinate 80,881, forward strand.
GAAGGTCTGGCATAGAGGAAAATGGAAACATCATAAAATATAGTGACAATAGTCATGTGAGAAGCACAAATGGAGAAAGCCTTCCACTGCCCCTGGGTATTGGGCATCTGGCAATGGTAAACACAATGAATATATAAGGAGTAAGGGTAAAGAGAAGAGAGGCCAGAAGGAGAACTGCAGAACAAATAAAATGAGTCATTTCCACCATGTAAAGATCACCACACACTAGTTTCAACATGGGATCAGAGTCACAGAAAAAGTGGTCTATAACACTGGGACTGCAGAATGGCAATTTTAAGGTTTCAATGGAAGGCAGCAGCATATACACCAACCCTCCTACCCAAGAAGCTATGATCATCTTCAGGCAGACCTGGGTTCTCATGATGGTGGGGTATCTCAGAGGAATACAGATGGCCACATAGTGGTCAAATGACATAATTGCCAGGATGAAGAATTCTATAGTCCCAAAGAGAAAATAAAAGAAAGATTAGGTGACACAGCCTTCAAATGATATGGTATTCATTTGTGAAATCATAATGGCAACATCTTAGGTGTCACAGAAGAAGTAAGCATAATTTCTAGAAAGGAGAGGTTTACAAGGAACAAACATATGGGTGCGTGAACGTGGTTACAGTTCCACACAAGTAGGATGATTGTAGCGTTACTTAAAACTGTCAGCACATACATAATTAGGAATGTGAAAAAGAGCAAGATCTTCATGTCCCAGGTAGTGTGAAAACCAAGAAGGATGAATTCTGTCACGACTGTAGTTTCATTGTTAAAGGCCATCCCCTGCAAAAGAACATTATCTGCAGAAAAGAAAACCCAAATTGCCTCCTGGCCATGTTTTTCTGGATTCAGAATTATATTTATCATAAAAAATTTGCATTAATGCAAGTTTACCATGCATTAGAAAATTGTGATAACTATGTTTCTTTTTATATACATCACACACATGGTTTAAATCACATTTCAAAAGAGCAAATTATACTTTTTTTTTTTCTGATCATTGTCACTGAGGTCCAGTTTTAGGATTTGTTTATGGTTTCTGTGAGTGACTTCATCTCCTGTCAAGGCTTCAAGTTCTATCTCACTGTCTCCACTGATCTCTTCTCTTATTTTCATCTCTGAAAGTCTAAACCTATGGCCCAAATTCTCTTTCAATAATCCGATTTATGGGGGCACATGAGTGGCTCACTGGGTTAAGTCTCTGCCTTCAGCTCAGGTCATGATCTCAGGGTCCTGGAATCAAGCCCGCATTAGGCTCCCTTTTTGGTGGGGAGCCTACTTCCACCCCTCATTCATTGCCTGCATCTCTGCCTACTTGTGATCTCTGTCAAATAAATAAAAAAATCTTTTTTAAAAATCTGATTTACTCTATTAAAAGAACAGTGTGTTTTGGCTAGCTTGCCTTTTTTCTTCTGTATTTATTTATCTTCCTCTCCTAAGGTACATCTCATCATAAACCGAATCCCTTCTGATAGACATTGTTAATCTTTTCTTTTTTTTTTTCTTTTTAGGTCAAATCTTAACTTTAACATTCAAGCACTAATCTATTCCTTTTTTTTTTTTTTTTTGAGAAAGAGAGCAAGAGAGCACATATGTTGGGGGAAGAGGCAGGCAAGTGGAAACGGAGACAGAGAGAATTCTAAGCAGGTTCCATGACCAGTGAAGAGCCCAATGAAGGGCTGGATCTTATGATGCCTAGATCATGACCTGAGCTGGAATCAAAAGTAGCATGCTCAAGCAACTGAGCCTCCCAGGCACCCCTCAAGCAATAATCAGTTCTTGATAAATCTCCTCCAAAAAAAAAAAAAAAAATATATATATATATATATATATATATATCTGTCCACATTTACTGAATAACATTTAGAAAACACCCCAATTATCTTTTAAAAATATTAATGTCTTAAAAATTATCTTCAAAAACCAGATTCTCCACAAACCATTTGCTGAATATAACTGCCAAAACTATTCTTTAGGCGACACAAATAGTAAATCCTTTTTAGATAGAAATGACTCTCTTGGCTTATTTGTGGTAAATGATTTTGCTTCCCTCTACCCCCACAACAGTAATAGCAGCTTATGCCAGAATATGGAGATCTGACCCAATGAAGGATCATATTTACTGAGTCAATAAACCTGAGGGATGAACCCAACCTCAGTCATCCTGGCCAAGTGTAATCACATCTGTCTCCTACGACTGAGGTTCCCATAGCATCCTGGTCTTGGTGACAATCCAGACTTCCATTTGACTAATCAGGGGGTGCAATATCCAGACAATATGTTTATTATTATTTTATTAACTAAATTAGCCATTTTACCATTGTGCATTACTCCAATCTGTAACTATAATTAAAAACTTCCTGCCATTTATTACACCCTTCAGGGGATATCAGAAAATTGTTCTCAACACCTGGATCTGACTTTTTTTATGATTTACATATTTTTTTTAATTTTTATTTATATTTTAATTTTTCTCAGTGTTCCAGAATTTATTGTTTATGCACCACACCCAGTGTTCCATGCAATACATGCCTCCATAATACCCACCACCAGGCTCATTCAACTCCCCACCCCCTACCCCTCCAGAACCCTCAGATTGTTCTTCAGAGTCCACAGTCTTTCATGGTTCATCTCCCCCTCCAATTTCCCCCAGCTCACTTCTCCTCTCCATCTCCCCATGTCCTCCATGTTATTCCTTATGCTCCACAAATAAGTGAAACCATATGATAACTAACTCTATCGGCTTGACTTATTTCACTCAGCATAATCTCTTCCAGTCCTGTCCATGTTGATACAAAAGTTCGGTATTCATACTTTCTTTTTTTTTTTAAGATTTTTTTTATTTATTTGATAGAGATCACAAGTAATCAGAGAGGCAGGCAGAGAGGGAGAGGGGAGGAAGCAGGCTCCCTGCTGAGCAGAGACCCCCCCCAATGCAGGACTCAATCCCAGGACCCTGAGATCATGACCTGAACTGAAGGCAGAAGCTTTAAACCACTAAGCCATCCAGGCGCCCCAGGTAGTCATACTTTCTGATGGAGGCATAATACTCCACAGTATATACGGACCACATCTTCCTTATCCATTTGTCCATGGAAGGGCATCTTGGTTCTTTCCACAGTTTGGCAACCATGGCCATTGCTGCTATGAACATTGGGGTACAGATGGCCCTTCTCTTCACTACATCTGTATCTCTGGGGTAAATACCCAGTAGTTCAATTTCAGGGTCATATGGAAGCTCTATTTTTAATTTCTTAAGAAATATCTACACAGTTTTCCAAAGTGGCTGCACCAACTTACATTCCCACCAACAGTGTAAGAGGGTTCCCCTTTTTGGAACATGTAAAAATTCTGTTTTGGCAGATCATCACATATTCTTTTTCAAGGACTGTAGGGTCTTCCAAAAGCCAATCTTTAATATCTGCTTTATCTGCTGTTTTGATAAAGCATCAATTTTTTGATAAAAATAATTTCTTTATCTGTATTATATAAGACCACACAATCCTTAAAATCTGAAGTTAATTATTTCTGCATGTTTGGGTACTTTTCTCACACCCCACTCAAATTTATTCACGAATCTCTTGTAGATTCCAAATTTTCTTATACATTTGTTTTTTTGTTGTTGTTGTTTTGTTTTGTTTTGTTTTTAAACATTTTTTTTATTTTCAGCATAATAGTATTCATTGTTTTTGTACCACACCCAGTGCTCCATGCAATCCGTGCCCTCTCCAATACCAACCACCTGGTTCCCCCAACCTCTTCAAACCCTTTAGATTGTTTTTCAGAGTCCATAGTCTCTCATTGTTCAACTTCTCTTCCAATTTCCCCCAACTCCCTTCTCCTAACTCCCCATGACCTCCATGCTATATGTAATGCTCCACAAATAAGTGAAACCATATGATAATTGGCTCTCTCTGCTTGACTTATTTCACTCAGCATGATCTCTTCCAGTCCCGTCCATGTTGCTACAAAAGTTGGGTATTCATCCTTTCTGATGGAGGAATAATACTCCATAGTGTATATGGACCATATCTTCCTTATCCATTTCTCTGTTGAAGGGCATCTTGGTTCTTTCCACAGTTTAGCAACCATGGCCATTGCTGCTATAAACATTGGGGTACAGATGGCCCTTCTTTTCACTACATCTGTATCTTTGGGGTAAATACCCAGTAGTGCAATTGCAGGGTCATAGGGAAGTTCTATTTTTAATTTCTTGAGGAATCTCCACATTGTTCTCCAAAGTGTCTGCACCAACTTGCATTCCCACCAACAGTGTAAAAGGGTTCCCCTTTCTCCACATCCCCTCGAACACATGTTGTTTCCTGTCTTGCTAATTTTGGCCATTCTAACTGGTTTAAGGTGATATCTCAATATGGTTTTAATTTGAATCTCCCTGATGGCTAGTGATGATGAACATTTTTTGATGTGTCTGATAGCCATTTGTATGTCTTCATTGGAGAAGTGTCTGTTCATATCTTCTGCCCATTTTTTGATATGATTATATGTTTTGTGTGTGTTGAGTTTGAAGAGTTCTTTATAGATCCTGGATATCAATCTTTTGTCTGTACTGTCATTTGCAAATATCTTCTCCCATTCTGTGGGTTGCCTCTTTGTTTTGTTGACTGTTTCCTTTGCTGTGCAGAAGCTTTTGATCTTGATGAAGTCCCAAAAGTTCATTTTCGCTTTTGTTTCCTTTGCCTTTGGAGACATATCTTGAAAGAAGTTGCTGTGGCTGATATCGAAGAGGTCACTGCCTATGTTCTCCTCTAGGATTCTGATGGATTCCTGTCTCACATTGAGGTCTTTAATCCATTTTGAGTTTATCTCTGTGTACGGTGTAAGAGAATGGTCGAGTTTCATTCTTCGACATATAGCTGCCCAGTTTTCCCAGCACCATTTATTGAAGAGACTGTCTTTTTTCCACTGTATATTTTTCCTGTTTTGTCGTAGATTAACTGGCCATAGAGTTGAGGGTCCATATCTGGGCTCTCTACTCTGTTCCACTGGTCTATGTATCTGTTTCTATGCCAGTACCATGCTGTCTTGGTGATCACAGCTTTGTAGTAAAGCTTGAAATCAGGTAACTGCCAGTTTTATTTTTGTTTTTCAACATTTCCTTAGCGATTTGGGGTCTCTTCTGGTTCCGTACAAATTTTTGGATTATTTGCTCCAGCTCTTTGAAGAATACCAGAAGAATTTTGATTCGAATGGCATTAAGAGTATAGATTGCTCTAGGCAGTATAGACATTTTAACAACGTTTATTCTTCCGATCCAAGACCATGGAATGGTCTTCCATCTTTTTGTGTCTTCTTCAATTTCTTTCATGAGTGTTCTGTAGTTCCTCGAGTACAGATCCTTTACCTCTTTGGTTAGGTTTATTCCCAGGTATCTTACGGTTCTTGGTGCTATAGTAAATGGAATCAATTCTCTAATTTCCCTTTCTGTATTTTCATTGACCGTGTATAAGAAAGCCACTGATTTCTGTACATTGACTTTGTATCCTGCCACGTTACTGAATTGCTGTATGAGTTCTAGTAGTTTGGGGGTGGAGTCTTTTGGGTTTTCCATAAAAAGAATCATGTCATCTGCGAAGAGAGAGAGTTTGACTTCTTCATTGCCAAATTGGATACCTTTTATTTCTCTTTGTTGTCTGATTGCTGTTGCTAGGACTTCTAATACTCTGTTGAACAAGAGTGGTTAGAGTGGGCATCCTTGTCATGTTCCTCATCTCAACGGGAAGGCTGCAAGTTTTTTCCCATTGAGGATGATATTTGCTGTGGGTCTTTCATAGATAGATTTGATGAAGTTCAGGAATGTTCCCTCTATCGCTATACTTTGAAGCGTTTTAATCAGGAACGGATGCTGGATTTTGTCAAGTGCTTTTTTTACATCAATTGAGAGGACCATGTGGTTCTTCTCTCTTTTCTTATTAATTTGTTCTATCACATTGATTGATTTGTGAATATTGAACCATCCTTGTAGCCCAGGAATGAATCCCACCTGGTCATGATGGATAATCTTTTTAATGTGCTGTTGGATCCTGTTTGCTAGGATCTTGTTGAGAATCTCAGCATCCATATTCATCAGTGATATTGGTCTGAAATTCTCCTTTTAGGTAGGGTCTTTGCCTGGTTTGGGGATCTGGGTAATGCTGGCTTCATAGAAAGAGTCTGGAAGTTTTCATTCTGCTTCAATATTTTGAAACAGCTTCAGGAGAATAGGTGTTATTTCTTCTTTGAAAGATTAGTAGAATTTCCCAGGGAATCTGTCAGGTCCTGGGCTCTTGTTTCTTGGGAGGTTTTTGATCACTGCTTCAATCTCGTTACTAGATATCGGTCTATTTAGGTTGTCAGTTTCTTCCTGGTTCAATTTTGGGAGTTTATAGTTTTCAGGAATGCATCCATTTCATCTAGGTTGTTTAGCTTATTGGCATATAACTGTTGATAATAACTTCTGATGATTGTTTCTACTTCCTTGGTGTTAGTTGTGATCTCTCCCTTTTCATTCATATTTTTATGAATTTGGGCTTTCTCTCTTTTCTTTTGGATTAGTGTGGCCAATGGTTTATCGATCTTATTGATTCTTTCAAAAAACCAGCTTCTAGTTTCATGGATACCTTCTACTGTATCTCTGGTTTCTACCTCATTGATCTCAGCTCTAATCTTGATGATTTCCCTTCTTATGTGTGGAGTTGGTTTGATTTGTTGTTGTTTCTCCAGTTCTTTAAGGTGTAGAGACAGCTGGTGTGTTCTGGATTTTTCAATTTTTTTGAGGGAGGCTTAGATGGCTATATATTTCCCCCTTAGGACTGCCTTTGCTGTATCCCATAGGTTTTGGACCGAAGTGTCTTCATTCTCATTGGTTTCCATGAATCGTTTCAGTTCTTCTTTGACCTCCTGGTTGATCCAAGCATTCTTAAGCAAGGTGGTCTTTAGCTTCCAGGTGTTTGAGTTCCTTCCAAACTTTTCCTTGTGATTGATCTCCAGTTTCAAAGCATTGTGATCTGAGAATATGCAGGGAATAACCTCAGTCTTTTGGTATCGGTTGAGTCCTGATTTGTGACCCAGTATGTGGTCCATTCTTGAGAAGCTTCCATGTGCACTTTAGAAGAAAGAGTATTCTGTTGTTTTAGGGTGGAATGTTCTGTATATATCTATGAGGTCCATCTGGTCCAATGTGTCATTCAATGCTCTTGTTTCTTTATTGATTTTCTGCTTCGATGATCTGTCTATCTCTGAGAGAGGCATGTTAAGATCTCCTACTATTAATCTGTTCATATCAATATGACTCTTTATCTTGATTAACAGTTTTCTTATATAATTGGCTGCTCCCATATCGGGGGCATAGATATTTACAACTGTTAGATCATCTTGGTGGATAGTCCCTTTAACAATGATGTAGTGTCCTTCTGTATCTCTGACTACAGTCTTTAGTTTAAAATATAATTTATCTTATATGAGAATCGCTACCACAGCCTTCTTTTGAGGCCCATTGGCATGAAAGATGCTTCTCCATCCCTTCACTTTCAGTCTGGGTGTATCTTTAGGTTCAAAATGGGTCTCTTGTAGACAACATATGGATGGGTCCTATCGTTTTATCCAATCTGCAACCCTGTGCTGTTTTATGGCCGCATTTAGGCCATTCACATTGAGGGTGATTATTGATAGATACATTTTTATTGACATCGTGTTACCTTTGAAGTCTTTCTTTCTGTAGATTGTCTCTGTATTTCTGTTCAATGCTATTCTTAGGATTTTTCCTCTTTTACAGAACCCCCCTTAATATTTCCTGCAGTGTTGGCTTGTGGTTGCATAGTCTTTTAAGCTTGCCGGTCTTGGAAACTCTTTATCTCTTCATCCATTTTGAATGTCAGTCTTGCTGGATAAAGTATTCTTGGCTCCATGTTCTTCTCATTTAGTGCCCTTAATATATCTTGCCAGCTGTTTCTGGCTTGCCAGGTCTCTGTGGACAGGTCTGACGTTATTCTGATGCTCTTTCCTCTGTAAGTAAGTAGCCCCTTTGTCCTAGTGGCTTTCAAGTGATTATACCTACAATTATGATTCCTCAATTTGACTATCAGGTGCCTTGATGTTTTTCTGGAATCTATAATCTTGGGTGGAGACCGTTCGGTCTCTACAACATGAACACTGGTTCCATTCACGCGATTGGGAAAATTTTCATGAAGAACTTGTTCCACTATATCTTCTAGACTTCCTTCTTTCTCCTCCCCTTCAGGGATTCCAATAATTCTGACGTTGGAACGTTCATGGCGTCATTTATTTCCCTGATTGTTTTCATGGTTTCTAAGCTGTTCATTCCAGGCTTCCTCTTGATCTTTTCTCTCTATCTGTTTGTCCTCCAGATCACTAATTCTATCTTCTGTCTCAGTTACCCTAGCTTTTAGAGAATTTAGATTAGATTGGAACTCATTGAGAGCATTGTAAACCTCATCCCTGGTAGCTTTTAGCTCTGCCCAAATTTGTGAACATCCTGTCTGGTTGCTTTCAGCTCAGCCCTAATCAATTCCATTTGGTCATCCATGGCTTTCTCCAACCTAGCTATTGCCTGGATAATTTTTAGCCTGAATTCTCTTTCTGACATATTGTCTATGTTGATAGCCATTAGCTCTGTTGTAGAAGTTCCATCCTCTGTATTTTTCTTCTGTTGGGCATTCCTCCTCCTAGTCATTTTGGTGAGAGATGACTGAATAGATGTAGCTGGTTGTATCGACCGTGGTGCAGTCTGGGTGCACCCTGGAACACTTCTGAGCAATATGGATTCCCCACCCAAATGAGAGAAAAAAGAAAAGAAAAAGAAAAAAGAGAGAGAGAGAGAGAGAGGAAAGAAAGGGAAGATGAAAGAGAAGGTTCAGCCCAAATGGGCTCCAAGGTTAAGATTTATGAGGTATACAAACAAAAACAGAAAAACAAAAAGACTGATAAAAGTATATAACAAGAGAAATATATATATATATATATATATATATATATATATATATATATATATGCATATAAAGGAAGAACCTTGTCGAAAAGAACCCCAAGTGTAAGATTTATATACTATCAGGACAAACACAAAAACACAGAAACACTGGTGGAAGAACAAGTTGGGAGAGTGGTTATCACTTCTCAGTGTGAGTGAGGAAGGTTGTTTTGATTTTTCCTGGATGTATCTTGATATCTTTATTAAAGGACTCAACTTTCCTAGGTTAAAGGGGGATTAAAAATTGGTTTACCTATAGGGGTAGTTTTGATTGGGGAAAGGGGATTACTTTGAAGTTTAACTCTATATGAATATTAGAAAATAAAAATAAAAAAGGAATAAACTAGACTAAACTAAACTAAAATTAAAAAAAGATTCAAAAAATAGAAATGCAAAAGAAAAACACAGGTGTATGTATCAAAATGTTCAGGTTAGAAGGTTATTATGGAATTTGATGTACTGGACAGCTCGCTGGGATGGTAAATAGGTTAAAAAATTATCTGTCAAAAAAAAATGAGCCAGAATAGTGGGGAAAAAATTAAAAATAAAAGTTGTCCTATGAAGTCGTGGTGGTGGTTCTCTTGTAGTCTTTTTTTTTTTTTTTTTCTTTCCTGGTTGGATTTCTGGGGGAGGGGCCTGCCACGTGGGTTTTCAGTCAATGATGTTCCCTGAGTTAAGTCCTGCAGTCCTCCTCAAGGGGGTGGGCTCTGAGAAAACTGGTTTTTTCAGGCTTTTGTTCTCTGGAAGTTTTTATGTTTGTTCACTTTTTTTCTCTCGCCTTGACCGCTTTTGATGGTTTTTGTAGGTTTAGAGGAAAGCAAACCGCACCCTGACCTCCCTCTCAGAGAGAAGCCTCAGTCTGCTCCCCTGTGGGTGCTGCAGAGCCCATATAAGTTCTCCCTTGGCCGCTGGCAGAGCAGGTTCCCAGTCGTGGTCCCTGGGGACACAGGATCTTCTGCTTGTACCCAAAACCAAAGCAGCAGCAGCTGTTTGGGCAGCTCCAGACCACCAGAGATGTTCCAAGCAGCGATCACACACTGAGATTTTTCCGCTGGCCTGGGCTGGGAGTGCCTGGTCTTTCTGGGTCTAAGAGCACCTGGCTTGTGCGCACCTTTTTCAGGGGAGTCTGTGGTTCGTGCGTGCATCTCAGGTTCTGAGAACGGGGCGTAGGTCCGAAAGCACCAGGCTGGGCCTTCACACACCTCTCTCCGGGGAGAGTTTGGGGCACGTGTCTTAGGCTCTGAAACAATGGCGCGTGTCAAAGAGCGCTAGCTGGGCCTTTGTACCTCTCTCAGGAGAGGATGAGGGGCGTGCGCATCTCAGGCTCTGTAGCAGGGCTCGCGCATTCTGCCATCCGGCCTGGCTCCCATCCCCTCACAGGGGCCAGAACCCACGCAATCTCGGGCACGCTGGCAGCTCAGGGACCAAGACCTGGTTTCTCCCTGCACTCTCTCTGGCTCTGTGCCAGGGGAGGCTGTCCAGGGACCAGGGACTTAAGCCCCTGTACCTAGCCACCCCGATTCCCAAAATTTCCCCCTCACGATCTTTTTCTCTTTTGGAGTGCTTTCAACCAGTCTCCAAGTTAATGCTGGTCCCCAGGCACAAGGCACTCTCGCTCATATTAGGGGTATTACTTTCCAACCGGTCTCCTCTGGTGGCTCCCTCCCCCTTTTGTTTATCTTCTGACATCAGTCCACCTTTCCCCCTCCGCTTTACCTGCCCAATGGCATCTTCTGCCCCTGTAGAGATCCAGATGTGTATAATTCTGATCTCAGGCTGATTTCATGGGTGATCGGAGTACTTTGGTAGGTAATCAGCTCACTTTAGGGTACAGGTTGAAAAGGCACCTCCTCCTACTTCCCCGCCATCTTGTCCCCCCCGTTCTTATATATTTGTACTATTAGAATGAGCACATAGCTTTTTTTTTTTTACTATAATGTCTTCAAATCATACATTACTGTATCTGCTGGAATAAGAAACATGGATATTAGTAGTGTTCATACAATTTAATTTAAGTTAAACTCAACATTCATGTCATATTGACATTTCCAAGAAGAAAAGTATTTTTTGAATTTTTTTTTTTCTACTGGGGAGTATTACTGATAGGAAAAAATAATACGCTACAAAATCATTCAAAGTGAAAAAGCTTCACTTGTCACAAATATTATTTTTGTGTAGAATAAAGTATGGGGTTATTTTTTTCTTGTTTAGCAGATTCCTGAATTTCTCCAATACCATTAGCAATTGAAATGCAAATGGAACCTGTAGAGTCAATCATTTTATTTCAAGCACTGTGTATGGATTGGTAAGTGCAAACTCCTTCACATTCTCTTTATTTTCTTAACAGTGAAGAGAAACAATTAAATTTTAAGATGTGATTTAATGAATAGATGACCAGAACCAGGATGTAAATAGAGACACAAGGCAAATGATTTTCAAATATCTCATTCATAAAGTTATGGTGTTGATTTATATAATCAACCTACATTTTATGTTTCATTCATAATATACTGTGTTGTATTCCTCAGAGTTTAAAATATAATGTATTTTTTTAAATAATTATTATATGTCTTCTATAAGCTTGGAAACTATGGTTATCTAATTCTGAGGCAGAATGAAAAATTTACTAAAATTAATATTCCAAATATTACCAAGCCATATAATAAAATATTAATTTAGTTAGCTAGGCTTTATCTGTCCAGGTCAGCTTGTTACATTTTAATATAAAATTAAATGTTTTGTTTTGTTTTTACAGTAAGTCCACATTTAATCCTATGTCTATAGCTTACACTTACCCTTTCAGAAGATCCACACATTTGAGGGAAGAACATACATGAATAACAGAAGGTTGAATTTGCTTGTATTTTCTTTTACTAATACATATAACTTTAAGGTGAATTAGTCTTCTAAAAATGTAGTATACTCATTTTCTGAAGATGGATAACCTTAGATATTTCTTGGTTAGTTCCATTTGGCTTATTAAGAAAGTCTGAAGAAAAATAATTAACTGAATCTCTCACTTCTGTCATAATGGAATTAAAGACTAACTCCACTCATGAAGGCAAAAACTCTCATACACCTTCCCTATGTCTGCTTCCCATCTACCAAAACATTTCTCTGCTTTCCATCTACAGAAATAAAATTAGGATGTCCTGGATCAAAATATCTGTCGGGAGTGGGAGGTTGGGTTAGCCTGGTGGTGGGTATTATGGAGGGCATGTATTGCATGGAACACCGGGTGTGGTACATAAACAATGAATCCTGGTACACTGAAAAGAAATTCAAAAATAATAATATTTAAAAAAAAATCTTTAAAATTTTTTAAATTAAAAAAAATAAGAAAATCCAAGTAAATATGAAAAACAATGAGTACTTGTACAGACCTGAGACAGGTATGCATCTTTACTAAGAAAACTACAGAACCTAGTTAAATCTATTGCAACAAAAAAGGAACTAGGTAGAGATTGCAGATAAACTTTTACCTTAGTAGAAAAAGCAATAATGATACACATTTCAAAACCTGAGTTTGATTTTTCATTTGTAGACATTTACTTTTCAGAAACATAGCCAATAATAAGCTTATTAAATATGATCAAATTTATACATTCCATAAAGCTGTGTCATGTGGGTCTTTTGTGTGCATGTGTGTGATTGTGTGTGTGTGTACACATATGTGCTTTCTAACCATAGAACTAACACACATTCAGAGTATGCTATCATTCCCTTGATGATTTTTTCCAATTATTTTTTTTAATTTCTTTTCAGTGTTCCAGAATTCATTGTTTATGCACTACACCCAGTGCTCCATGCAATACCTGCCGTCCATAATACCCACCACCAGGCTCACCTAACCTCCCACCCTCCTCCCCTTCAAAATCCTCAGTTTGTTTCTCAGAGTCCACATTCTCTCATGGCTCGTCTCCCCCTCCAATTTCCCCTGATTCTTAAATATAAAGTGTATTTCCAAATATGTTGATAGTGTGGTCATTCTTTCTAGATATATGGACATTTCTGGTAAGGCTAATAGTATAAGTTGATAAACTATAATCTTACCATTTTGGTGATGTAAGGTGGAAAGGCTGAAATAGAAGATATCCCTCTGATTTTTCTTTAAAGAAAATATTATGATTGGGAGAAATAAGATGTCTGAATTAATTTCAGGAGTTCTTGGGGAGAACTCCTGTAAGATGGAGAAAATCCTCAGGGAATTAACTAGGGCTATTAACACCAGAATCCTAGCTGTACCTATTCCACCTTAATAGGATCAAAGCAATTACGTAGGAAAAAGAAAAAGTCTTAATTAAACTTTGGGTAAGTTTTATTCTTCCACAACAACATAACTAATAATTTTGTTTCTGTATGGATTCATTTCTTGACAAATATGTTTCCACACTTCTATAGAAATTAAAGTCCTAATATAGTTTTACATAATACATTTTTCACTCAGAATATTTTAACCAAAGAATTTCCATAAATTCTTCTTGATAAATACTACTATGAACTATTCACTCTTGTTATAAAACACTTAGGCAATACAAACATCATTTTTGGACATTTTTACATGAGAAAAATATGTTTATTTAAATTCAATTAATTAATGTGCAATGCATTATTAGTTTCAGAGGTATTACTTGTGCAATTTAAAAAATATTAAATTAAATTCCAAACTATGAACATATCTCTCTGCAAGATTTATATTAAAAACTTCAGGTTTGAAGTTGGCAATTTCTTAACTCCCCCAGATGTATACACTTTGGTAACTGGAAACTAGTCTGATATCCATTAAAAGCCATATTTTATTAATGATAGATAAAACAATTTATCTATTTGTATACACCTGCTGTATGCAAGTACTAAATGAGGCTTCCCAGCCCACTTCCACCTCCATCATAGCAAGTTATCCTATAGACAGTTCCCTGAAAAGAGACTGTTCCTGTGCTATCATCCATCCTCAAGAAAATCTCTGGCCTAACCTGAGCAGTAATCTTGGTCAAAATTACAGTGAGGTGGCAATCTTCCTGTTGTGGAAAAGATGAAATTGGAAGTACAGAAAGGGAGAGAATAATCCTCCTGATACATCTAAGACTGGGTGACTTCAAAGGGAATAATCTTGAGTATTTTCCCAAAGCATCAGAAATGCAACAGGAGATTCTAGTGGCAGGTAGAAAATTATGTGATATGAGAGGAAATAATCTCCCCAACAGTGAAAAAGTCCAGAGAATCCATCTTAATTAAGGAAAAAAAATGTTTCATTACTTTGAAGAAGTACAGAAATTAAGTGAGGAAAGCACAAAAAGAAGAAATGGCTATGAAAAAAGATCTAGGGAGGACAAGATGGCGGAGAACTAGGAGGAGGCACCATTTGACCTGAACCCTAAAGAGAGCTGTACCTACCAAAGAACTCCAATCATCCATGAAATCAGCCTGAGATTAGAATTATACACGTCTGGATCTCTACAGGGACAGAAGATGCCAGTGGGCAGGTAAAGCAGAGTGGGAATGTCGGGCTGATATCAGAAGATAAACAAAAGGGGGAGGGACCACCAGAAGCCACCCATTGGAAAGTAATACCCCAATACGAGAGTGGCCTGTGTCTGGGGACCAGCATTAACTTGGAGTCTGGTAGAAAACACTCAAAAAGAGCAAAGGATCATGAGAGAAATTGTGGGAATTGTGGTTAGGGACAGGGGCTTAAGTCCCCGGACTGAGGACAGACACCCCTGGCACTGAGCCAGAGAGAGTGCGGCAAAGAAACCGGTCTTGGTCCCTGAGCCACAAATGTGCCTGAAAGCACCTGTGTGGCAGCTCCCATGAGGGGCTGTGAGCCTAGGCAGCCAGCAGAAATGGAGCATTTTTGCACTCTCCAAGCGAGTGCTGTGCAGTGCTATCAGAGTCTGAGTCATGCCCCACACCCTTTCCTGAGAGAGGTGCGTGCAGGCACTAGCCCGGTGCTCTCCGACCGGAAAGTCTGAGCACTCCCAGCCCGGGCCAGCAGGAAAATCGGTGTGCTATTGCTGCTTGGGACCTCTCTGGTGGTCTGGAGCTGCCCAGATAGCTGTCACTGTCATGGGTTTGGGTACAAGCAGGAGATCCTGTGAACCAAGGGACCGCGAATGGGAACATGCTCTGCCAGTGGCCAAGGGGGAATTTATGTGCTCTGGAGCACCCAGAGGGGAACAGACTGAGGCTTCTCTGTGAGAGGGAGGTCTGGATGCAGTTTGCTTTCCTCTAAACCTCTAAAAACCATCAAAAGCTGTCAAGGCAAGAGAAAACAAATGAACAAACAAACATAAAAACCTCCAGAGAACAAAAGCCAGAAAAACCGGTTTCCTCAGAGCCCAGCCCCTTGAGGGGGGCGGGAGGACTTAACTCAGTGAACACAGCTTGAAAATCCACTCGACAGGCCCCTCCCCCCAAAAGCCAAGCAGGGGGGAAAAAAGACAAGAGAACAACGACCACTACTTCATAGATACAACTTTTATTTTTAATTTGTTCCCACTATTCTGGTTCATTTTTTATAGATAATTTTTAACCTATTTACCATCACAGTGAGATGTCCAGTACATCAAATTCCATAATAACCTTTTAACCTGAACTTTCTGATACATACACCCGTGTTTTTCTTTTGCTTTTCTATTTTTTAATTTTTTTTAAATTTTCTTTTAGTTTAGTTTAGTTTATTCTTTCATTCTTTTTATTATTTTTATTATTCATATAGAGTTAAACTTCAAGGTAATCCCCTTTCCCAAATCAATGTTACCCCTATAGGTAAACCAATTTTTAATTCCTCTTTATCTCAGGAAAGTTGAGTCATTTAAAAAGATATCAAGATACATCCAGGAAGAATCAAAATAACCTTCCTCACCCACACTGAGAATTTATAACCACTCTCCCATCTTTTTCTTCTTGCCAGTGTTTCTGTGTATTTGTGTTTGTCCTGATAGTATATAAATCTTATATTTGGGGTTCTTCTTGATGAGGTTCTTTTTTTGTTTTGCTTCCATATATATATACATACATCTATATATAGATGTATGTATATATTTTTTCTTGTCACCTACTTTTACCAGTCTTTTTTTTTGTCTGGTTTTGTTTGTATACTTCATAAATCTTACCTTGGGGCCCATTTGGGCTGAGCCTTCTTTTTTATCGTCCCTTTTTTTCCCTGTCTCTCTCTCTCTCTCTCTCTCTTTTTTCTCTCATTTGGGTGGGGAATCCTGATTGCTCAGAAATGTTTCAGGGTGCACCCAGACTGCACCACGGTCGATACAACCAGCTACATCTCTTCAGTCATCTCTCACCAAAATGACTAGGAGGAGGAATGCCCAACAGAAGAAAAATACAGATTATGGGCCTTCTGCAAGAGCTAATGGCTATTGACATAGACAATATGTCAGAAAGGGAATTCAGGCTAACAATTATCCAGGCAATAGCTAGGTTGGAGAAAGCCATGGATGACAAAAAGAAATTCATTAGGGCAGAACTGAAAGCCACCAGGGATGAGGTTCACAATGTTCTCAATGAGTTCCAATCTAATCTAAATTCTCTCAAAGCTGGGGTAATTGAGAGAGAAGATAGAATTAACAATCTGGAGGACAACAGATAGAGAGAAATGATCAGGAGGAATACTGAAACAAACAACTTAGAAGCCATGAAAACAGAATTAGGGAAATAAATAATGCCATGAAACGTTCCAACATCAGAATTATTGGAATCCCTGAAGGGGAGGAGAAAGAAAGAAGTCTAGAAGATATAGTGGAAAGGTTCTCCATGAAAATTTTCCCAATCTCACAAATGGAACCAGCATTCATGTACTAGAGACATAACGGTCTCCCCCGCAAGATTATAGAATCTCAAAAGTCCTCGAGACTCCTGATAGTAAGAATGAGGAATCATAATTGTAGACAGGCTTTCTTAAAGCACCTAGGACAAAGACGCTCCTTACATACAGAGGAAAGCCCATCAGAATAACATCAGATCTGTCCACAGAAAACTGACAAGCCAAGAAGGGATGGCAAGATATATTTAGGGCACTAAATGAGAAGAACATGCAGCTAAGAATAGTTATCCAGCAAGACTGATATTCAAAATGGATGGAGAGATAAAGAGTTTCCAAGACTGGCAAGGCTTAAAAGAGTATGCGACCACCAAGCCAACACTGCAGGAAATATTAAGGGAGTTCTATAAAGGAGGAAAAATCCTAAGAATAGCATTGAACAGAAATATAGAGACAATCTACAGAAAGAAAGACTTCAAAGGTAACACGATGTCAGTAAAAACGTATCAATGAACACTCTCAATGTGAAGGGCCTAAATGCGCCCATAAAATGACACAGGGTGGCAGATTGGATAAAACGACAGGACTCATCCATATGTTGTCTACAAGAGACCAATTTTGAACCTAAGATACATCCAGACTGAAAGTGAAGGGATGGAGAAGCATCTTTCTTGCCAATAGGCTTCAAAAGAAGGCCGGGGTAGTGATTCTCACATCAGATAAATTAGATTTTAAACTAAAGACTGTAGTCAGAGATACAGAAAGACATTACATAATTCTTTTCTTTTTTTAATTTTATTTCTTTTCAGCGTAACACTATTCATTATTTTTGCACCACACCCAGTGCTCCATGCAATACATGCCCTCTCTAATACCATCGCCTGGTTCCCCCAAACTCCCACCCCCGCCCCTTCAAAACCCTCAGATTGTTTTTCAGAGTCCATAGTCTCTCATGGTTCACCTCCCCTTCCAATTTCCCTCAACTCCCTTCTCCTCTCCATCTCCCCTTGTCCTCCATGTTATTTGTTATGATCCACAAAGAACTGAAACCATATGATAATTGACTCTCTCTGCTTGACTTATTCCACTAAACATAATCTCTTCCAGTCCCGTCCATGTTGCTACAAAAGTTGGGTATTCATCCTTTCCGATGGAGGCATAATACTCCATAGTGTATATGGACCACATCTTCCTTATCCATTCATCCATTGAAGGGCATCTTGGTTCTTTCTACAGTTTGGCAACCGTGGCCATTGCTGCTATAAACATTGGGGTACAGATGGCCTTTCTTTTTACTACATCTGTATCTTTGGGGTAAATACCCAGTAGTGCAATTGCAGGGTCATAGGGAAGCTGTATTTTTAATTTCTTGAGGAATCTCCACACTGTTCTCCAAAGTGGCTGCACCAACTTGCATTCCCACCAACAGTCTAAGAGGGTTCCCCTTTTTCCACATCCTATCCAACATATGTTGTTTCCTGTCTTGCTAATTTTGGCCATTCTAACTGGTTTAAGGTAGTATCTCAATGTGGTTTTAATTTGAATCTCCCTGATGGCTAGTGATGATGAACATTTTTTATGTGTCTGATAGCCGTTTGTATGTCGTCATTGGAGAAGTGTCTGTTCATATCTTCTGACCATTTTTTATATAATTGTCTGAGTTTGAGGAGTTCTTTATAGATCCTGGATATCAACCTTTTGTCTGTACTGTCATTCCCTTTAAGAATGATGTAGTGTCCTTCTGTATCTCTGACTACAGCCTTTACTTTAAAATCTAATTTATCTAATATGAGAATCGCTACCCTGGCCTTCTTTTGAGGCCCATTGGCATAAAAGATGGTTCTCCAACCCTTCACTTTCAGTCTGGGTGTATCTTTAGGTTCAAAATGGGTCTCTTGTAGACAACATATGGATGGGTCCTGTTGTTTTATCCAATCTGCAACCCTGTGTCATTTTATGGGTGCATTTAGGCCATTCACATTGAGAGTGATTATTGAAAGATATGTTTTTACTGACATCGTGTTAACTTTCAAGTCTTTCTTTCTGTAGATTGTCTCTATATTTCTGTTCAAAGCTATTCTTAGGATTTTTCCTCCTTTATAGAACCCCCCTTAATATTTCCTGCAGTGTCAGCTTGGTAGTTGCATACTCTTTTAAGCCTTGCCAGTCTTGGAAACTCTTTATCTCTCCATCCATTTTGAATGTCAGTCTTGCTGATAAAGTATTCTTGGCTGCATGTTCTTCTCATTTAGTGCCCTAAATATATCTTGCCAGCCCTTTCTGGCTTGCCAGGTCTCTGTGGACAGGTTCTGACGTTATTCTGTTGGGCTTTCCTCTGTACGTAAGGAGCTTCTTTGTCCTAGCTGCTTTCAAGAGATTGTATCTACAATTATGATTTTTCAATTTTAGTATCAGTTGCCTTGTTTTTTTTTTTTTTTTTTGAATCTAGAATCTTGGGGGGAGACCATTCTGCCTCTAGTACATGAATATGGTTCCATTTGCGAGATTGGGAAAATTTTCATGAAGAAGTTGTTCCACAATATCTTCTAGACTTCTTTCTTTCTCCTGCCCTTCAGGGATTCCAATAATTCTGACGTTGGTCGTTTCATGGCATCATTTAATTCCCCGATTCTGTTTTCATGGCTTCTAAGCTGTTTGTTCCAGGCTTCCTCCTGATCCTTTCTCTCTATCTGTTTTTCCTCCAGATCACTAATTCTATCTTCTGTCTCAGTTACCCTTGCTTTTAGAGAATTTAGATTAGATTGGAACTCATTGAGAACATTGTGAACCTCATCCCTGGTAGCTTTCAGTTCTGCCCTAATATTGTGAACATCATTCCTGGTGGCTTTCAGTTCTGCCCTAATCAATTCCATTTGGTCATCCATGGCTTTCTCCAACCTAGCTATTGTCTGTATAATTGTTAGCCTGAATTCTCTTTCCGACATATTGTCTATGTTGATAGCCATTAGCTCTGTTGCAGAAGGCCTATCCTCTGTATTTTTCTTCTGTTGGGCATTCCTCCTCCTAGTCATTTTGGTGAGAGATGACTGAATGCACATAGCTGGATGTATCGAACGTGGTGCAGTCAAGGTGCACCCTGAAACGTTTCTGAGCAATCAGGATTCCCCACCCAAGCGAGAGAAAAATGAAAAGAAAAAGAAAAAAATGAGAGAGAGAGACAGGAAAAAAAGAGAAGATAAAAGAGAATGTTCAGGGGCACCTGGGTGGCTCAATGGGTTAAGCCTCTGCCTTCACCTCTGGTCATGATCTCAGGATCCTGGGATGAGCCCTGTGTCAGGCTCTCTGCTCAGTGGAGAGCCTGCTTCCTCCTTTCTCTCTCTCTGCCTGCCTTTCTGCCTACTTGTGGTCTCTGTCTGTCAAATAAATAAATAATATCTTAAAAAAAAAGAGAGAAGGTTCAGCCCAAATTGGCCCCAAGGTAAGATTTATGAAGTATACAAACAAAAACAGACAAACAAAAAGGCTGATAAAAGTATATGACAAGAGAGAGGGAAAAAAATTATATATATATATATATATACAAATAAAGGAAGAACCTCATCAAAAAGAACCCCAAATATAAGATTTATATACTATCAGGACCAACACAAAAACACAGAAACACTGGCAGAAGAAAAAGATGGGAGAGTGGTTATAAATTCTCAGTATGGGTGAGGAAGGTTATTTTTATTCTTCCTGGATGTATCCTGATATCTTTGTTAAAGCACTCAACTTTCCCAAGATAAAGGGGGATTAAAAATTGGTTTGCCTATAGGGGTAGTACTGATTGGAAAAAGGGGATTACCTTGAAGTTTAACTCTCTATGAATATTAGAATATAAAAATATAAAAGGAATAAAGTAGACTAAACTAAACTAAAATTTAAAAAAAATTAAAAAATAGAAATGCAAAAGAAAAACACAGGTGTAATCAAAAAGTTCAGGTTAGAAGGCTATTATGGAATTTGATGTACTGGACATCTCACTGTGATGGTCAATAGGTTAAAAAATTATCTATATTAAAAAAATGAACCAGAATAGTGGGAACGAGTTAAAAATAAAAGTTGTATCTGTGAAGTAGTGGTGGTGGTTCTCTTGTAGTCCTTTTTTTTTTTTTCTTTCCTGGTTGGTTTTCTGGGGGAGGGGCCTGCCACGTGGGTTTTCAGTCAATGATGTTCCCTGAGTTAAGGCCTCCACTTCCCCTCAAGGGGTGGGTTCTGAGGAAACCGGTTTTTTCAGGCTTTTGTTCTCTGGAAGTTTTTATGTTTGTTCACTTTTTTTCTCTCGCCTTGACCGCTTTTGATGGTTTTTGTAGGTTTAGAGGAAAGCAAACCACACCCTGACCTCCCTCTCAGAGAGAAGCCTCAGTCTGCTCCCCTGCGGGTGCTGCAGAGCCCATATAAGTTCTCCCTTGGCCACTGGCAGAGCAGGTTCCGAGTCCTGGTCCCGGGGGACACAGGATCTTCTGCTTGTACCCAAAACCATGGCAGTGGCAGCTGTCTGAGTAGCTCCAGACCACCAGAGAGGTTCCAAGCATTGATCGCACACTGAGATTTTCCTGCTGGCCCGGGCTGGGAGTGCCTGGTCTTTCTGGGTCTAAGAGCACCGGGCTTGAACAAACCTTTCTCAGGGGAGGGTGTGAGTCACGCACATCTCAGACTCTGATAGCAGGGCTCGGGTCCGAGAGCGCTGGGCTGGGCCATCGTGCACCTCTCTCAGGGGAGGGTGAGGGGCACGCACATCTCAGGCTCTGTTAGCACAGCTCAGCACTCTGCCGTCTGGCAAGGCTCCCAGCCCCTCACAGGAGCAGGACCCCACGTGTTCTCGGGCACGCTGGCAGCTCAGGGACCAAGACCTGGTTTCTCCGCCACACTCTCTCTGGCTCAGTGCCAGGGGAGGCTGTCCTGGGTCCGGGGACTTAAGCCCCTGTCCCTAACCGCCCGGATTCCCACAATTCCCCCCTCCATGATCCTTTGCTCTTTTTGAGTGCTTTCTACCAGACTCCAAGTTAATGCTGCTCCCCAGATGCAGGGCACTCTCGTATTGGGATATTACTTTCCAATGGGTCGCCTCTGGTGCCTCCCTCCCCCTTTTATTTATCTTCTGATATCAGTCCGAGCTTCCCACTCCTCTGTACCTGCACACTTGCTTCTTCTGCCCCTGTAGAGATCCAGACATGTATAATTCTGATCTCAGTCTGATTTCATGGGTGATCGGAGTTCTTTGGTAGGTAATCAGCTCACTTTAGGGTATGGGTTGAAACGGTGCCTCCTCCTACTTCCCCGCCATCTTGTCTCAATCACACTACATGCTGAAAAGAAATTTAAAAAAAAGAAGAAGAAGAAAAGGAAAAAAAAAAGAAGGAATGGCTATTTCTTTAATTGTTGAACTTTTGAAAGATTAATATGATAAAACAATGACTACATGTGTTCTTACTATTTATAGTAATACTTCAAAGTTTGTATCCAACTTTTGTATTTATACCTATGTTTGTCATTAAAATTGAAAATTTGATTTGGTTAGCAAGATAACAATGTTGAAGTATAAATTTAACCTGTCTCAGTAAACTATGGAATATATTTCCAGTATTTCTAGTACTGTAATGAATTTACTGGAGGATATGTTTTCTATTTCTTATGCATTCTATCAAAATATTAATGACCTTATACAGCAAGAATGTAGAATCCTGGGTCACTGTATATTTTCATGGTGCAGAGTTCTTTTATCAAACTCCTTTCATGTGACAATTGGGACACCTGTGTGGCTCAATCAGTTAAGTGTCTGACTCTTGATTTTGTTTCAGGTCATGATCTCAGGGTCCTGGGACTGAGCTCTGTTTCAGGCTCCATATTCAGGGGAGAGTCTGTTTAAGGATTCTCTCCTTCTGCCTCTTCCTGTTCTCCTGCTCATGCTCTCTCTCTGAAAAGAGAAATAAATAAATCTTTAAAACACATTACAACTTTGTTTTTCAGTTTTATTGAGATGTATTGATAAATAAATGTTTACATATTTGAGGGGCTCCTAGGTGGCTCAGTGTGTTAAATATCTGCCTCTGATTCAGGTCACAATCTCAGGGTCCTGTGATCCAGTTCCACATTGGGTCTCTGCTCATCAAGGAGCCTTCATCCCCCTCTCTATCTGCTTGCCTCTCTGCTTAATTGTGAACTCTCTGTCAAATAAATAAATGAAATTTTTTTAAAGTTTACATATTTAAGGTACAATGTGATGACTTGATATACATATGAACTGTGAAATGTGAAATGATTACCATAATCAAGCTAATTAACACACCCATCACCTCATATAGTTCTTTTTTAATTAACAAATTTATTGATTTATTTATTATTTTGAGTGAGCACACTTAGGATTTACTCTCTTGAAAATTTCTAGTATAAAATACAACACTATTAACTGTAACCATTATCCTTACATTAGATCCCTAGAATTTATTTCTTTTATAACTGAAAGTTTATACCCTTTGGCTAATATCTTCCCACTTGAACCTTCCCTAGCCAATAGAAAATCACATCCTATTCTGATTCTTTTTTCTTTTCTTTTTATTAATTTTAAATTTTATTGTATTTTTTCAGTGTTCTGAGATTCATTGTTTATGCACCACACCCAGTGTGCCACACAATATGTGCCCTCCTTAATACCCACCACCAGGTTCACCCAACTCCCCACCATCCCCCACTCCAAAACCCTCAGTTTATTTCTCAGAGTCCACAGTATGTCATGGTTTGTCTCCCCCTCTGATCCCCCAGCTCCCTTCTCCTCTCCAACTCCCAAAGTCCTCTATGTTACTTCTTATGCTCCACAAGTAAGTGAAACCATATGACAATTATTTTCTTCACTCAGGTATGAGTTTGACATTTTTAGATTTCACATATAAGTAAGATTATATAGTGTTTCTCTTTCCGTGATTGGCTTATTTCACTTAGGATAAAGTCTTCTAGGGAGACTAAGGATAGGAGAAAATATTTGCAAACCATCTATGTGATAAGAGGTTAGTACTCAAAATATATAAGAAACATTTGCAATTTAATAACCAGAGAGAGGGGAAAATGAGCAAAGCATTTGAATAGACGTTTCTCCAAAGGAGATAAATAAATAGAAGGTATATGAGAAAAAGTTGTTCAACATCACTAATTAACAGGGAAATGCAAGTCAACACACAATGAGACATTACCCCCATGCCTGGTAAGATAGCTATCAAAAAACAAAAATAACAGAAGACAAATGTTGGCAAATGTGTGGAGAGAAGGGAATCCTTGTACACTGTTGATGGAAATGTAAACTGGTATATTCAATAGGGAGAATAGTGGTGATCCTTCAAAAATTAAAAATAGGTAATAGAGGCAAGATGGTGGAAGAGTAAAGTACCACATTTCAAGGGGTCCCTGAATTTAGCTGGATATCCATCAAACAGTTATGAACACCCACAAAATCAGCCTGAGATGTAAGAATATATATCTGAATCTCTATGAGCAGAAAAGCTATGACTTTTAGCAAGGTAGGACATTTGAAGTCATGAATCTGTGGAGAGATATTTGAAGATTAACAGAAAGGGGAGGGAGCCTCCATTAACTGGCTCTTGGGAAGTGACATAACATCAAAGTACAAAACTGGAACCCTTAGAAATCTGCTTTAGGGAGCAACATGCTTCTCTGAAAGGAGCTCTGGAAATGAAAAGGCAGAATTCTAGCTAGAGACTTGTGGTCTCAGGATAGGAAAAACCACAGAGAAAAAGGAGGTTCCTGAACCAATAGAGTTCCCAAGCAGGTTATGGTCAGAGAGCCCAGGAAAAGAGATCTCATCTCTGACCTCAGGTTACCATAAACTGCAAGCCAGGCTAGTTTATAATCACTCTTCTTGAGGAGCCTGAAAAATATCTGGAACCTGTGTCCATGACTGGGAAAAACCTTGCAGGGCAGTAGTGGCCTGGAGAGGACACCAGACCTGGTAGTGGCTTGGAAAGAGCACCTGGAAAAGGTGCCCAGAGGGGCACCCAGACATGATCCAGAGCTCTGGGTGCCCACAAGAGCCTGTGTCCACTCAAGTTTTTATAATCGCAAAGGGTGGTGGCACTCTCAGTCCCTGGGACTATGTCTGAGAGAGTTGCTGTGGCAGGCACCACAGAAGGCTGTGATTTTGTGGGGCACATACAGAAGAGGAGACTGTCCTGAAGGGTTTATTAAAGAGGGTGGACTGTGAATTTTCTGCTCTGGGCCAGAAATTTGGCTGTGGATGTTTTTGCTCTGATTCTCTGAAGAGGCATGGAAAATCCCAGGGAATAAAAGCTACACAGAGGATCCAAGCAGGGATCATCCATATGCTGTCTCCAAGGGACTCACTTTGAACCTACGGAAACCTCCAGATTGAAGGGGAGGGGATGGAGAACCATTTACCATGCTACTGAACCTCAAAAGAAAGCTGGATTAACAATTCTGATGTAAGACAATTTTGAATTTAAACCAAAGACCATAGTAAAAGATATAGAGGGACAGTATATCATACTTATAGGTCATACTTATATCATACTTATATCATACTTAAAGGGTCTATCCAACAAGAACATCTAACAATTATAAATATCTATGTCCCCAACATGGGAAGAGCCAATTATTATTTTCTTAATTTTTTTTATTTTTTTATAAACATATAATGTATTTTTATCCCCAGGGGTACAGGTCTGTGAGTCACCAGGTTTACACACTTCATAGCACTCACCATAGTACATACCCTCCCCAATGTCCATAACCCCACCCCCCTCTCCCGACACCCCTTCCCCCAGCAACCCTCAGTTTGTTTTGTGAGATTAAGAGTCATTTATGGTTTGTCTCCCTCCCAATCCCATCTTGTATCACTTATTCTTCTTCTACTCCCCAACCCCCCACGTTGCATCTCCACTTCCTCATATCAGGGAGATCATATGGTAGTTGTCTTTCTCCGATTGACTTATTTCACTAAGCCTGATACCCTCTAGTTCCATCCATGTCATCCCAAATGGCAAGATTTCATTTCTTTTGATGGCCATCTGGATGTCTTCTTTGCAGAAATGTCTGTTCATGTACTCTGCCCATTTCTTCATTGGATTATTTGTTCTTCAGGTGTTGAGTTTGCTAAGTTCTTTATAGATTTTGGACACTAGCCCTTTATCTGATACGTCATTTGCAAATATCTTCTCCCATTCTGTCAGTTGTCTTTTGGTTTTGTTAACTGTTTCCTTTGCTGTGCAAAAGCTTTTGATCTTGATAAAATCCCAATAGTTCATTTTTGCCCTTGCTTCCCTTGCCTTTGGCGATGTTCCTAGGAAGACGTTGCTGCGGCTGAGATAGAAGAGGTTGCTGCTTGTGTTCTCCTCAAGGATTTTGATGGATTCCTTTCTCACATTGAGGTCTTTCATCCATTTTCAGTCTATTTTCATGTGTGGTGTAAGGAAATGGTCCAATTTCATTTTTCTGCATGTGGCTGTCCAATTTTCCCAACACCATTTATTGAAGAGGCTGTCTTTTTTCCATTGGACATTCTTTCCTGCTTTGTTGAAGATTAGTTGACCATAGAGTTGAGGGTCTATTTCTGGGCTCTCTATTCTGTTCCATTGATCTATGTGTCTGTTTTTGTGCCAGTACCATGCTGTCTTGATGATGACAGCTTTGTAATAGAGCTTTAAGTCTGGAATTGTGATGCTACCAACTTTGACTTTCTTTTTCAATATTCCTTTGACTATTCGAGGTCTTTTCTGGTTCCATATAAATTTTAGGATTACTTGTTCCATTTCTTTGAAAAAAAATGGATGGTACTTTGATAGGAATTGCATTAAATGTGTAGATTGCTTTAGGTAGCATAGACATTTTCACAATATTTGTTCTTCCAATCCAGGAGCATGGAACATTTTTCCATTTCTTTGTGTCTTCCTCAATTTCTTTCATGAGTACTTTATAGTTTTCTGAGTATAGACGAGTATAGATTTTTAGACTCTTTGGTTAGGTTTATTCCTAGGTATCTTATGGTTTAGGGTGCAATTGTAAATGGGATTGACTCCCTAATTTCTCTTTCTTCTGTCTTGTTGTTGGTGTAGAGAAATGCAACTGATTTCTGTTCATTGATTTTATATCCTGACACTTTACTGAATTCCTGTACAAGTTCTAGCAGTTTCGGAGTGGAATCTTTTGGGTTTTCCACATATAGTATCATATCATCTGTGAAGAGTGATAGTTTGACTTCTTCTTTGCCGATTTGGACGCCTTTAATTTCTTTTTGTTGTCTGACTGCTGAGGCTAGGACTTCTAGTACTATGTTGAATAGCAGTGGTGATAATGGACATCCCTGCCATGTTCCTGACCTTAGCGGAAAAGCTTCAATTTTTCTCCATTGAGAATGATATTTGTGGTGGGTTTTTCATAGATGGCTTTGATAATATTGAGGTATGTAACCTCTATCCCTATACTTTGAAGAGTTTTGATCAGGAAGGGATGCTGTACTTTGTCAAATGCTTTTTCAGCATCTATTGAGAGTATCATAGGGTTCTTGTTCTTTCTTTTATTAACGTGTTGTATCACATTGATTGATTTGCGGATGTTGAATCAACCTTGCAGCCCTGGAATAAATCCCACTTGGTCGTGGTGAATAATCCTTTTAATGTACTGTTGAATCTTATTGGTTAGTATTTTAGTGAGAATTTTCGCATCTGTGTTCATTAAGGATATTGGTCTGTAGTTCTCTTTTTTGATGGGATCCTTGTCTGGTTTTTGGGATCAAAGTGATGCTGGCCTCATAAAATGAGTTTGGAAGTTTTCCTTCCATTTCTATTTTTTTGGAACAGTTTCAGGAGAATAGGAATTAATTCTTCTTTAAATGTTTGGTAGAATTCCCCCGGGAAGCCGTCTGGCCCTGGGCTTTTGTTTGTTTGGAGATTTTTGATGACTGTTTCAATCTCCTTACTTCAATCTCCTTATGGGTCTGTTCAGGTTTTCTATTTCTTCCTGGTTCAGTTGTGTAGTTTATATGTCTCTAGAATGCATCCATTTCTTCCAGATTGTCAAATTTGTTTGCATAGAGTTGCTCATTGTATGTTATTATAATTGTTTGTATTTCTTTAGTGTTAGTTGTGATCTCTCCTCTTTCATTCATGATTTTATTTATTTGGGTCCTTTCTCTTTTCTTTTTGATAAGTCTGGCCAGGGAGTTATCAATCTTATTAATTCTTTCAAACAACGAGCTCCTAGTTTTGTTGATTTGTTCTTTTTTTTTTTTTTTTTTTTTTTTAGTTTCTATTTCATTGATTTCTGCTCTGATCTTTATGATTTCTCTTCTCCTGCTGGGTTTAGGCTTTCTTTGTTGTTCTTTCTGCAGGGGAGCAGCCAATTTTAAACCAATTAATAACCAAAATAAAGAAACATGTTAATAATAATGCACTAATAGTAAGAGACTTCAATACTCGCAGCAATGGATAGATAGATCATCTAAGCAGAAAATCAATAAAGAAACAAGACCTTTGAATGACACATTGTACCAGATGGACCATGTAGATATACACAAAACATTCCATCCTAAAACAACAGAATATTCATTCTTCTTGAGGGCACATGGAACTTTCTCCAGAATAGACCACATACTGGGTCACCACTAAGATTTCAACTGATACCAAAAGATTGAGATTATTACTTGCATGTTATCAGGCCACAGTGATTTGAAACTGGAACTCAACCACTAAAAGAAATTTGGAAAGGCCTCAAATGCTTGGAAGTTAAAACGCATCCTGCTAAAGAATGACTGGGTCAACAAGGAAATTAAAGAAAATATAAACAATTCATGGAAACTAACAATAATAAAAACATATTGTTTCAAAGCCTATGGGATAGTGCAAAGGTGGTCCTAAGAGGGGAATACAAAGCCATTCAAGCCTCTCTCAAAAAGTTAGAAAAATACCAAATGCACCAGCTAATCTTACACCTAAGATACTTGGGCAGAGAATAACAAATAAAGCCTAAACCAGGAGAAGAGAAATAAAGATTAGAGCAGAAATCCAAGAAGGAAACCAGAAAAACAGTAGGACAGATCAACAAAACCGGAAACTGTTTAATTAAAAGAATTAATAAGGTTGATAAACCTCTGGCCAAAGTTATCCAAAAGAAAAGAGAAATTCAAATCAATATTAAGAAAGGGACATATTACATGGAGCCTGGGTATTATACACAAACAATGAATCATGGAACACTACATCAACAACTACCGATGGGGACACCTGGGTGGCTCAGTGGGTTAAAGCCTCTGTCTTCAGCTCAGGTCACGAACTCAGGGTACTGGGATGGAGCCCAGCATCGAGCCTCACATAGGGCTTCCTGTCGGTGGGGAGCCCCCTCCCCCTCTGTCTCTCTGCCCACCTCTCACCTACTTGTGATCTCTCTCTCTGTCAAATAAATAAATAAAATCTTTATAAAGAAAAAAATTACTGATATACTATATGGTGACTAACATAACATAATTAAAAAAAAATGAATGAAAGGAGATAGAACACGACTAACAATGAACAAATAGAAACAATTATTAGAAATTATTACCAGCAACTATAAGCTAACAAGTGAAGCGATCTGGGAGAAATCAATGCATCCCTGGAAATTTATAATCTACCAATACTGAAACAGAAAGAAATAGTCGATCTGAACAGACAAATAGCCAGTAGGGAAATTGAAGCAGTAATCAAAAACCTTCGAAAAAAAAAAATGTTCAGGGCCAGATGGCTTCCCTGGGGAATTTTACCAAACATTTCTTTTTAATATTTAATTTATTTATTTGACAGAGAGAGAGCACAAGCAAGGGGAGTGACAGGCAGAGGGAGAGGGAGAAGCAGGCTGCTCACTGAATGGGAAGCTTGATTTGGGGCTCAATGACAGGACCCCGGGGTCATGACGTGAACCGAAGGCAGCCACTTAACCAACAGAGCCACCCCAGCACCCCATCAAACATTTAAAGAAGAAATCATACCTATTCTACTGGAGCTGTTTCAAAAAGTAGAAATTAAGGAAAACGTCCAAACTCATTCTTTGAGGTCAACATTAATTACCCCAACCCCAAAATCAGAGAGAGACCCCATCTAAATGGAGAATTATACACCAATATCACTGATGGACATGGATGGGAAAATAATTCACAAGATTCTAGCCAATAGGCTCTAACGGTACATTAAAAGCTTTATTCACCACAGTCAGGTAGGATTTATTACTGGGATACAAGGTTGGTTCAACATTTGGAAATCAATCAATGTGATAGAGCACATTAATAAAAGAAAGACAAGAACCATATGATCCTTTCAACTGATGCAAAGAAAACATTTGACAAAATACAGCATCTTTCATGATTAAAACTCTTCAAAGTCCAGAGATAGAGTGAATGTAACTCAATATCATAAAAGCCATCTATGAAAAGTCCACAGTGAATATCATTCTAAATGGGGAAAAATTGAGAGCTTCTCCCTTAATATCCAGAACATGACAGGGAGGTCCACACTCACCATTATTTCTCAACCTAGTACTAGAAGTCCTAGCCTCAGCAATCAGACAACAAAAAGAAAAGTATTCAAATTAGCAAAGAAGTCAAACTCTCTCTCTTCACAGCTGACATGATAACTTATGTGGAAAACCCATAAGACTCAATCCCCAAATTATTAGAACTCAGAGCAATTCAGCAATGTGACAGGATACAAAATCAATGTGCAGAAATCAGTTGCATTTCTATATGTTAAGATATCTGAAGAAAGAAATTAATATGTCAATTCCATTTACAATAGCACCAAAAACCGTAAGATACCTAGGAATAAAGGTAACCTAAGAGATAAAGGATCTATAACCTAAGAATTATACAGCACTTGAAAGAAATGGAGGAAGACACACAGAGTTGGAAAAACAATCAATCCATGCTCATGGATTGGAAGAATAAACATTGAGGAAATGACTATGCTGCCAGGAGCAATCTACACTTTAAATTCAACCCCTATCAAAATATCTTTGACATTTTTCACAGTGATGGAAAAAAAAATCCTAAAATTTCTATGTAACACATAAAGAACCCAAATTACCAGGAGAATGTTGTAAAAGAAAATCAAAGCTGGGTCATCATGAAACCTGACATCAAGCTATATTACAATGCTGTGATCATCAAGACAGCATGGTTTGGGGACAAAAACAGACACAGAGGTCAATGGAACAGAATAGAGAACCTAGAAATGGACCTTCAACTCTGGAGACAACTCTGCTTTGACAAATCAGGAAAAGAATATGCAATATAGGAGATATAGGGGGGAGACAAGATGGCTGGGAAGTAGGAGGAGGCGCCATTTCAACCTGTACCCTAAAGTGAGCTGATTACCTACCAAAGAACTCTGATCACCCATGAAATCAGCCTGAGATCAGAATTATACACGTCTGGATCTCTATGGATGCAGAAGATGCCAGTAGGGAGGGAAAGCAGAGTGGGAACGTCAGACTGATATTGGAAGATAAACAAAAGGGGGAGGGAGCCACCAGAAGCCACTCATTGCAAAGTAATACCCCAATACGAAAGTGCCCTGCACTGGGGACCAGCATTAACTTGGAGTCTTGTTGAAAGCACTCAAAAACATCAAGGATCGCAGGGGGAAATTGTGGGAATTGTGGTGGTTAGGGACAGGGGCTTAAGTCCACGGACCCAGGACAGTGACCCCTGGCACTGAGCCAGAGAGAGTGCGGCAGAGAAACCAGGTCTTGGTCCCTGAGCTGCCAGCACGCTTGAGAGCACATGGAGTCTGGCTCCTGTGAGGGGCTGGGAGCCTCGACTGCTAGCAGAAGCACAGACTTTTTACAGTCCCCATGCGAGTGCCCTGCCATGCTATCAGAGTCTAGCCATGCCCC
This sequence comes from Enhydra lutris kenyoni, assembly GCF_002288905.1. Classification (NCBI taxonomy): domain Eukaryota; kingdom Metazoa; phylum Chordata; class Mammalia; order Carnivora; family Mustelidae; genus Enhydra; species Enhydra lutris. Next base: position 112,536 of record NW_019154190.1, read on the forward strand.
ACGCCCTCCCCTGAGAGAGGTGCACGCAGGCGCCATTCGGGAACTCTCAGACCCTGAAAGACCAGGCACTCCCAGCCCGGGCCAGTGGGAAAGTCTCAGTGTGCGATCGCTGTTTGGGACTTCTCTGGCAGTCTGGAGCTACCCCGACAGCCACCGCTGTTGTGGTTTTGGTTATAGGCAGGAGTTCCTGTGTCCCCAGGGACCGTGACTCAGAACGTGCTCTGCCAGCAGCCTGGGGGGAACTTATGTGCTCTGTAGCACTCACAGGGGAACAGACTGAGGCTTCTCTCTGAGAAGAAGGTCTGGGTGCAGTTTGCTTTCCTCCAGACCTCCAAAAATCATCAAAAGCTTTCAAGGCGAGAGGAAAAATAAAAAACAAAAAACAAGAATGAACAGACAAACATAAAAACCTCCAGAGAACAAAAGCCTGAAAAACCGGTTTCTTCAGAGCCCACCCCCTTGAGGTGGGCAGGAGGACTTAACTCAGGGAACATTGCCTGAAAACATACGTGGCAGGCCCCTCCCCTGGAAAGCCAACTAGGAAAAAAAAAAAAAAGGAAAAAAAAAGACTACAAGAGAACAACCACCACTACTTCATAGTTACAACTTTTATTTTTAATTCGTTCCCACTATTCTGGTTCTTTTTTTTAATATAGATAATTTTTAACCTATTTACCATCACAGTGAGATGTCCAGGACATCAAATTCCATAAGAACCTTTTAACCTGAACTTTTTGATACATATACCCGTGTTTTTCTTTTGCGTTTCTATTTTTTTAATTTTTTTAATTTCAATTTAGTTTAGTTTAGCTTATTCTTTTTTATTTTTATTTTTTAATATTCGTATAGAGTTAAACTTCAAGGTAATTCCCTTTCCCCAATCAATGCTACCCCTATAGGTAAACCAATTTTTAATCCCCCTTTATCATAGGAAAGTTGAGTCCTTTAAAAATGATATCAAGATACATCCAAGAAGAATCAAAATAACCTTCCTCATCCACACTGAGAAATTATCACCACTCTCCCATTTTTGCTTCTGCCAGTGTTTCTGTGTATTTGTGTTTATCCTGATAGTATATAAATATTATACTTGGGGTTCTTTTTGACGAGGTTCTTTTTTTTTTTTTTGCTTTTATATATGTGTATATATATATATTTTTTTCTTTTGTCATATAATTTTCTCAGTCTTTTTGTTTGTCTGTTTTTGTTTGTATGCATCATAAATCTTACCTTAGGGCGCATTTGCGCTGAGGCTTCTCTTTTATCTGTCCTTTTATTCCTGTCTCTCTCTCTCTCTCTCTTTACTTTTCCTTTCATTTTTCTCTCTTTCTTTTTCTTTCATTTGGGTGGGGCCTCCTGATTGCTCAGAAGCGTTCCAGGGTGTTGACTGCAACAAGGTTGATACAAACAGCTACATCTGTACAACCATCTCTCACCAAAATGAATAGGAGGAGGAATGCCCAGCAGAAGAAAAACACAGAGGATGGGCCTTCTGCAACAGAGCTAATGTCTATGAACATAGAAAATATGTCAGAAAGGGAATTCAGGCTAACAATTTTCCAGGCAATAGCTAGGTTGGAGATAGCCATGGATGACCAAATGGAATTGATTAGGGCAGAACTGAAAGAAACCAGGTATGATGTACACAATGTTAGGACAGAACTTAAAGCCACCAGGGATGATGTACACAATGGTCTCAATGAGTTCCAATCTAATCTAAATTCTCTAAAAGCTAGAGTAACTGAGACAGAAGATAGAATTAGTGATCTGGAGGACAAACAAATAGAGAGAAAGGATCAGGAGGAAGCCTGGAACAAACAGCTTAGAAGCCATGAAAACAGAATCAGGGAAATAAATGATGCCATGAAATATTCCAACGTCAGAATTATTGGACTCCCTGAAGGGGAGGAGAAAGAAAGAAGTCTAGAAGATATAGTGGAACAAGATCTCCATGAAAATTTTACCAATTTCACAAATGAAACCCGTGTTCATGTACTAGAGTCAGAACAGTCTCTGCCCAAGATTATAGATTCTAAAAAAAAAAATCAAGGCACCTGATAGTAAAATTGAGAAATCATAATTGTAGATACAATCTCTTGAAAGACGCTAGGACAAAGAGGCTCCTAACATACAGAGGAAAGCCCATCAGAATAACGTCAGACCTGTCCACAGAAACCTGGCAAGCCAGAAAGGGCTAGCAAGATATATTCAGGGCACTAAATGAGAAGAACATGCATCCAAGAATACTTTATTCAGCAATGCTGACATACAAAATGGATGGAGAGATAAAGAGTTTCCAAGACCAGCAAGGCTTAAAAGATTATGCAACCACCAAGCTGACACAGCAGGAAATATTAAGGGGGGTTCTATAAAGGAGGAAAAATCCTAAGAATAGCATTGAACAGAAATATAGAGACAATCTAATGAAAGAAAGACGTCAAAGGTAACACGATGTCAATAAAAATGTATCTATCAATAATCACTCTCAATGTGAATGGCCTAATGCGCCCATAAAATGGCACAGGGTTGCAGATTGGATAAAATGACAGGACCCATCCATATGTTGTCTACAAGAGACCCTTTTGGAACCTAAGGAAACACCCAGACTGAAAGTGAAGGGATGGAGAAGCATCTTTCATGCCAATGGGCCTCAAAAGAAGGCTGGGGTAGTGATTCTCATATCAGACAAATTAGATTTTAAACTAAAGACTGTAGTCAGAGATACAGAAGGACACTACATCATTCTTAAAGGGACTATCCACCAAGATGATTGAACAATTTTAAATATCTATGCCCCGAATATGGGAGCAGCCAATTACATAAGAAAACTATTAATCAAGATAAAGAGTCATATTTATATGAATACATTAATAGTAGGAGATCTTAACATGCCTCTCTCAGTAATAGACAGATCATAGAAGCAGAAAATCAATAAAGAAACAAGAGCATTGAATGACACATTGGACCAGATGGGCCTCATAGATATAAACAGGACATTCCACCCTAAAACAACCGAATACTCATTCTTCTCAAGTGCACAGGGAACCTCCTCAAGAATAGACCACATACTGGGTCACAAATCAGGACTCAACCGATACCAAAAGACTGAGATTATTCCCTGCATATTCTCAGATCACAAGGCTTTGAAACTGGAGATCAATCACAAGGAAAAGTTTGGAAGGAACTCAAACACCTGGAAGCTAAAGATCACCTTGCTTAAGAATGCTTGGATCAACCAGGAGGTCAAAGAAGAACTGAAACAATTCATGGAAACCAATGAGAATGAAGACACTTTGGCCAAAACTTATGGGATAGAGCAAAGGTGGTCCTAAAGGGCAAATACATAGCCATCCAAACCTCCCTCAAAAAAATTGAAAAATCCAGAATACACCAGCTGTCTCTACACCTTAAAGAACTAGATAATCAACAACAAATCAAACCAACTCCACACAAAAGAAGGGAAATAATCAAGATTAGGGCAGAGATCAATGAGGTAGAAACCAGAGATACAGTATAATGTATCAATGAAACTAGAAGCTGGTTTTTTGAAAGAATCAATAAGATCAATAAACAACTGGCCACACTAATCCAAAAGAAAAGAGAGAAAGCCCAAATTCATAAAATTATGAATGAAAAGGGAGAGATCACAACTAACACCAAGGAAGTAGAAATAATCATCAGAAGTTATTATAAACAGTTTTATGCCAATATCTTAAGGAACCTAGATGAAATGGATGCTTTCCTGGAAAACTATAAACTCCCAAAATTAAACCAGGAAGAAACTGACAACCTCAATAGACTGATATCTAGTAATGAGTTTGAAGCAGTCATCAAAAACCTCCAAAAGAAACAAGAGCCCAGGACCTGAAGGATTCCCTGGGAAATTCTACCAAACTTTCAAAGAAGAAATAACACCTATTCTCCTGAAGCTGTTTCAAAATATTGAAGCAGAATGAAAACTTCCAGACTCTTTTTATGAAGCCAGCATTACCCGGATCCCCAAACCAGGCAAAGACCCCACCAAAAAGGGGAATTTCAGACCAATATCACTGATGAAAACGGATGCTAAGATTCTCAACAAGATCCTAGCAAACAGGATCCAACAGCACATTAAAAAGATTATCCATTATGACCAGGTGGGATTCATTCCTGGGCTACAAGGATGGTTCAACATTCGCAAATCAATCAATGTGATAGAACAAATCAATAATAGAAGAGAGAAGAACCACATGGTCCTCTCCATTGATGCAGAAAAAGCATTTGACAAAATCCAGTATCTGTACCTGATTAAAACGCTTCAAAGTATAGGGATAGAGGGAACATTCCTGAACTTCATCAAATCTATCTATGAAAGACCCACAGCAAATATCATCCTCAATGGGAAAAAGCTCATAGCCTTCCTGTTGAGATCAGGAACACGACAAGGATGCCCACTCTCACCACTCTTGTTCAACAGAGTATTAGATGTCCTAGCAACAGCAATCAGACAACAAAGAGAAATAAAAGGTATCCAATTTGGCAATGAAGAAGTCAAACTCTCTCTCTTCGCAGATAACATGATTCTTTATATGGAAAACCCAAAAGACTCCACCCCCAAACTACTAGAACTCATACAACAATTCAGTAACGTGGCAGGATACAAAGTCAATGTACAGAAATCAGTGGCTTTCTTATACACTAACAATGAAAACACAGAAAGGGAAATTAGAGAATCAATTCCATTTACTATAGCACCAAGAACCATAAGATACCTGAAACAACCTAACCAAAGAGGTAAAGGATCTGTACTTGAGGAACTACAGAACACTCATGAAAGAAATTGAAGAAGACACAAAAAGATGGAAGACCATTCCATGCTCTTGGATTGGAAGAATAAACATTGTTAAAATATGTATACTGCCTTGAGCAATCTATACTTTTAATGCCATTCCGATTAAAATACCACTAATATTTTTCAAAGAGCTGGAGCAAATAATCCTAAAATTTGTATGGAATCAGAAGAGACCCCGAATTGCTATGGAAATGTTGAAAAAGAAAAATAAAACTGGGGGCATCATGTTATCTGATTTCAAGCTTTACTACAAAGCCTTGATCACCAAGACAGCATAGTACTGGCATAAAAACAGAAACATCAACCAATGGAACAGATTAGAGAGTCCAGATATGGACCCTCAACTCTATGGTCAAATAATCTTCGACAAAGTAGGAAAAAATATATAGTGGAAAAAAGAAAGTCTCTTCAATAAATGGTGCTCAGAAAATTGTACAGCTATATGTAGAAGAATGAAACTCGACCATTCTCTTACACCGTACACAGAGATAAACTCAAAATGGATTAAAGACCTCAATGTGAGACAGGAATCCATCAGAATCCTAGAGGAGAACATAGGCAGTAACCTCTTCGATATCAGCCACAGCAACTTCTTTCAAGATATGTCTCCAAAGGCAAAGGAAACAAAAGCGAAAATGAACTTTTGGGACTTCATCAAGATCAAAAGCTTCTGCACAGCAAAGGAAACAGTCAACAAAACAAAGAGGCAACCCACGGAATGGGAGAAGATATTTGCAAATGACAGTGTAGACAAAAGTTTGATATCCAGGATCTATAAAGAACTTCTCAAATTCATCACACCAAAACAGATAAGCATATCAAAAAATGGGCAGAAGATATGAACAGACAGTTCTCCAATGAAGACATACAAATGGCTATCAGACACATGAAAAAATGTTCATCATCACTAGCCATCAGTGGGATTCAAATTAAAACCACATTGAGATACCACCTTACACCAGTTAGAATGGCCAAAATTAGCAAGAGAGGAAACAATGTGTGTTGTAGAGGATGTGGAGAAAGGGGAACCCTCTTACACATGTTGGTAGGAATGCAAGTTGGTGCAGCCACTTTGGAAAACAGTGTGGAGATTCATTAAGAAATTAAAAATAGAGCTTCCCTATGACCCTGCAATTGCACTACTGGGTATTTACCCCAAAGATACAGATGTAGTGAAAAGATGGGCCATCTCTACCCCAATGTTTATAGCAGCAATGGTCACAGTGGCCAAACTGTGGAAAGAACCAAGATCCCCTTCAACAGATGAATGGATAAGGAAGATGTGTTCCATATACACTA
>NW_019154190.1:118765-139395 GCF_002288905.1 Enhydra lutris kenyoni
GTAAATACCCAGTAGTGCAATTGCAGGGTCATAGGGAAGCTCTATGACCCTGCAATTGCACTACTGGGTATTTACCCCAAAGATACAGATGTAGTGAAAAGATGGGCCATCTCTACCCCAATGTTTATAGCAGCAATGGTCACAGTGGCCAAACTGTGGAAAGAACCAAGATCCCCTTCAACAGATGAATGGATAAGGAAGATGTGTTCCATATACACTATGGAGTATTATGCCTCCATCAGAAAGGATGAATACCCAACTTTTGTAGCAACATGGACGGGACTGGAAGAGATTATGCTGAGAGAAATAAGTCAAGCAGAGAAAGTCAATTATCATATGGTTGTGGAGGGTCCTCAAATAATTATAAATAGAGCTGCTGTATGACCTTGCAATTGCGTTACTGGGTATGTACTCCAAAGATAAAAATGTAGTGAAAAGAAGGGCCACATGCATCCCAATGTTCATAGCAAAAATGTCCACAATCTCTAAACTGTGTAAAGGTGGAGATGCCCTTTGACAGATGAATGGATAAAGAAGATATGGTCCATATATACAGTGGAATATTACACCTCCATCAGAATAGATGAATACCCAACTTTTGCATCAACATTGATGGGACTGGAGGGGATTATGCTAAGTGAAATAACTCAAGAACAGAAAGATAATTCTTATATGGTCTCACTTATATGTGGAACATAAGGAATACCATGGAGGACATTAGGAGAAGGAAGGGAAAAATGAAGAGGGGCTCAAAGGGGGAGATGAACTATGAAAGACTATGGACTCCACAAAACAAACTGAGGGTTTTAAAAGGGATTGTGGGGGGTGGGTGAGCCTGGTGATGGGTATGAAGGAGGGCACATATTGTGTGGAGTACTGATTTTTATACTCAAACAATGTATCATGGAACACTACATCAAAAACTAATGATGTACTGTATGTTGACTAATATAGCACAATTAATTTTTTAAGAAACTAAAAATTAGAAAAATTAATTGTCATAATAAAAAATGTATATGATATTTTAAAAATTTCATATGGGGATAAAAAGAGAAAGGAACCCCAGGAAACAGTCTCTCAATTTTACAGAACAAACTAATGGTTACCAGAGGGGAGGTGAGTAGGGAGCATGTGTTAAATAGCTGATAGGGATTAAGGAGTGTACTTGTTGTAATGAGTACTGGGTATTGTACATAATTCTTGAATTACTAAGTTGTATACTTGAAACTAATATTACATGGTATGTTCTCTACCCGGAATTTAAATAACATTATATGTATATGTGTATACACACACACACACACACACACACACATAAAACATGGAGCTAAACCACAGAAGCAGGGTGCATGCATGCAGTATTCAATGGAGAAAGTCCCTGAGGGGCCAGGCCCTGGGCACTAAATGATTTATTTTTCATAAAGCCATTAATTTCAGGAGCAGGAGATATAACTAGCTACTTAATAAACAGAAGAAGACAGAAACTTAGACAAAATGCCAAGATGGAGGAAGTTATTGCAAGTGAAAGAACCATATAACTCCACAGCCAAACAGATACAAGTAATATGACAATGGAGAATTTAAGGCAACAATCATAATGATTCTCACTGTGCTTGAGAAAAGAATGAAAGACATCAGTGAGATCTTTACTATATAAATGAAAGAGTTTTGAAAAATCAATCAGAAATGAAGTTCATATTAAATGAGATTAGAAACACTCTTGACATAATGAACAGCAAGCTAGAAGAAGCAGCAGAGCAATTAGTGATCTAAAAGACAAACTAAAGGAAAGTAATGAAGCTGAACAGAAGAGAAAGAAAAAAAAGAATTCTGGAATAAGAGTACAGATTTGGGGAACCCTATGACTCCATCCAACATAATAATATAGGAGTCCCAGAAGAACAAGAGAGAAAAAAAGGAGTAGAAAATTTATTTGAGGAAAGAATACCTAGAAACTTCCTAATATGGGGAAAAGAAACAGACATCCAAATCTGGGAGGAGCAGAGAAATCTCATCAAAACCAACAAAAGCAAGTTAATGCTGAGACATATTGTAATTAAACTTGCAAAATATAGTGATAAACAAAAAATCTTAAAAGCCACAAGACAAAAGATATCATAACTTACAAAGGAAACCTATAAGTCTAGCTGAATATTTCTCCACAGAAACTTGGCAAGCCAGAAGAAAGTGGCATGATATATTCACCATGCTAATTGGGAAGAACTGCAGCCATTAGCACTCTCTCCAGCAAGGCCATCATTCAGAATAGAAGGAAAGATAGAGTTTCCCCAATAAAAACTAAACAAGTATGTGACTACTAAACCAGCCCTGTAAGAAATATTAAAGGAGACTCTTTGAGAGACCAAAAGTGACACAGACCTTAAAGGATCAGAGAAAAATCTCTAGAAACACCAGCAAAATAATAAACAAACAAAAAAATAAATAAATAAAAATAAATTGAAATAAATACATAATAAATAAGTAAATAAATAATTGATAATAATACATATCAGTCAAAAATTACTTTGAAAGTAAATTAACTAAATGCTTCAGTGAAAAAATATAAGGAGTTGGAATGGAGAAAAAAAAAAAAAGACTTTTCTATACGCTGCCTGCAAGAGATTCATTTTAGACCTGACACTTTCAGATCGAAAGCGAGAGATGGAGTAATATTTATCATGCAAAGGGAGTTCAAAAGAATGCAAGAGTAACAATACTTATATCAGACAAGCCATACTTCAAAAAAAGACTGAAAGAAGAGACAAAGAAGGGCACTACCCATCACCCTGTTACCCCTTCTCCACCCAAAAACCCCAGACTGTTTCTCAGGGTCCATAGTTTCTCATGGTTCATCTCCCTCTCTGATTTCTCCCCCTTTGGATTTCCCTCCCTTCCCCTGTGGTCCTCTGTGCTATTGCTAATGTTCCACATATGAGTGAAACCATATGATAGTTATCTTTCTCTGTTTGACTTTCTTCATTTAACATAATGCCTTCTAGTCCCATCCATGTCGATGCAAATGGTGGGTATTCATCATTTCTGGCTGAATAATATTGCATTGAATGTATGAACCACATCTTCTTTATCCATTTATCTGTTGAAGGGCATCTCAAGTCCTTCCACAGTTGGGCTACTATGGACCTCACTATTAAGAACATAAGGGTGCATGTACCCCTTCTTTTGATTATGTTTGTATCTTTGTGGTAAATAGCCTAGTGTAATTGATGGGTCATAGGGTAGCTCTATTGAGGAAGGCATGTGCTGTGATGAGAACTGGGTGTTACACTTAACTAATATACTTAACTGACTAATATACTTAACTATATAACTAATAACTAATAACTAAGTATAATAGCTAATATACTTAACTAACACTGAACACTGCATCAAGTACTAATGATGTATTATACAGTAGCTAACTGAACAAAATGAAACAAAAAAAGGCAGTACATCATAGTAAAGGGGACTGTTCAATAAGAATACCTAACAATTGTAAATACTTATGCACCCAATATTGGAACACCCAATTATATAAGGGACTAATAACAAACAGAGGAACTAATCAATAATAATACATTACAAGTAGGGGATGGGAACATCCTACTTACATCAATGGATTAAATCCTCAAAACAGAAAATTAGCAAGAAAATAATGGCTTTGAATGGCACTGGAGTGGATGGACTTAAATAATATATTCGGAACATTTCATTCTCAAACAGCAGAATACACATTTTTTTCAAGTGCACTTGGAACATTCTTCTGAATAGATTACATTTGAGGCCCTAAAGCAAGTCTCAACACATATAGAACCTTTAAATCCTATCAGCACCTTTTATGATAACAGCACTTTGAAACTAGAAGTCAACCAGAAGAAAGAATAAGGAAAAAAACACAAAGACATGGGGGTTACACAACATTCTATTAAACAGTTGATGTGTAAACAAGGAAATCTCTCAACAAGGCTCTCCTCAGCGGGAAGCCTGCTTTCTCCTCTCTCTCTGCCTGCTTGTGATCTTTGTCTGTCAAATAAATAAATAAAATCTTTAAAAAATTTTTAAAAAAAGATACTGATTTTATTTCCTTTGGAGGTATACCTAAAAGTGGGATTTCTGGATCATAAGTTCATTATGTGTTTAATATATTGAGGTAACTCCAAATTGTTTCCCAGAAGTATCTTGATATTGACTTTGCAAAGACTTTTTGGATATGATGCCAAAAACAAAGACAATAAAAGCAAAAATGGACAAGTATGATAGCATCAAACTAAAAAGCTTCTTTACAGCAATAGCATGTAAACAGCAAGAAAAAGCAACCCAGAGGAAAAAAATTGCAAACCATATATGAAGAGAGTTAATAGTTAATATTCAGTATATATAAGGAAGTATGTATCATATTCAATATATATAAGGGGAAAAGTATATATATATATATATATATATGAATGAATGACAGCAGAAACAAACAAACCCAAATTAAACTGATTTAAATGTGGGCAAATGACCATAATAAACATTTCTCAAAAAATATATACAGGCATAAGAAAAGGTGCTCTACATCAATAATCATCAGGATTAGTGCAAACCAAATTAATGCACATCAAAACCACAGTAAGATCCACCTCATTCCTGTTAGGATGGCTATTATCAAAAAAACAAAAGTGCACTCCCCCCAAGCCCACCACCCAGCCACCGCCCTCCCTCCAGCAGCCCTCTGTTTGCTTCTGGAGACCAAGAGTATCTTATGGTTTATCTCCTTCCCCAGTCCCAACTTGTTTAATTTTTCCCTCCCTTCTCCCCACAAACCCCCACCGTGCTTCTCAAATTCTTCATATCTGATAGATCATAAGATAACTGTCTTTCTCTGATTGACTTATTTTGCCGAGCATAATACCCTCTAGTTCTATCCATGTTGTTGCAAATGACAAGATTTCATTTTTGATGGCTGCATAGTATTCCTGTGTGTGTGTGTGTGTGTGTGTGTGTGTGTGTGTGTGTGTGTGAGAGAGAGAGAGAGAGAGAGAGAGAGAGACATCTTCTTTATCCAGTCATCTGTTGATGGACATCTAGGTTTTTTCCATAGTTTGGCTATTATGGACATTGCTGCTATAAACATTCAGGTGCACATGTCCCTTTGGATCATTTCTTTTCTTTTTCTTTTCTTTTTTCATTAACACGTGGTGTGTGGTTTGTTTCAGGGGTACAGGTCTGTGGTTTATTAGTTTTACACAGTTTGCACCACTCACCATGGCACATGCACTTCCCAGTGTCCATCGCCCACGCTCCCCATCCCTCACACATCCCTCCACTCCAGCTGACCTCAGTTTGTTTCCTGAAATTAAGAGTCTAGGGGATGCCTGGGTTGCTCAGTTGATTAAGCAACTGCCTCCAGCTCATATTATGATCCCAGGGTCCTGGAATAATGCCCCACATCAGGATCCCTGCTCAACAGAGAGCCTACTTCTACCTCTCCCTCTGTCTGCCACTCTGCCTACTTGTGCTCTCTCTCTGTGTCAAATAGATAAATAAAATTTTTAAAAAATGAACAACTGATGATGAAATAAGGGTGATAAAGGGTCCCTGGTGCATGTAATATTTTTAAGTATTTTCAATATTTTTAAATTAAAGATTAAAGAAAACTTTTCCAGATTAAAGAAAGCTTTTCCATGAAATATGCTATGATTATTTATCTATCTCATTTATGATCAAATGTGATATAGGAAAATATACTGAGGGAAGAATCACAGTCAGTAACATCATAGAAAGGAAACTTCTGTGGTTTTCTATTATTTCCATGAGTAGCAAGATATTATAGCAATTTAATCTGGAATTCAGAATTCCTTTGTTAACACATTTTTATAGATTTTCTGCTTGTTGCTTTTATTTTATTTTATTATTTTATATTCTTTCTTCTGCTCTGTCTAGATTATCCACTCATTGAGTTTGAGTAGAACTGATGATAATGAATAGCTATTTTTTTTCTTTTATTCTTAATTCCACAGAAACTTTTCAAGTTTCAAAATCGTTTCAAGTGTACAAGTTTCAAGTTTCAAGTGTACAAAATCAAGTGTACAGTTTTCTGAGGGGTTTATTTATTTTAACTTCGTCATATTAAAAATTTTCCTGTTCAAGAAGGTTAAGTTTATTTTGAATATTTTAATTCATTTTTAAGACCACCCACACTGCTCTAATGTGTTCTATTAATGTTGGAAATTATACTGGCTGAGTTATAATGTAATGAAAAACTCTGAAAAGAACAAGGTGTCCATCATTAGATGAATGGATAAAAAAGATGTAGAATACATATGTGTGTGTGTGTGTGTGTGTGTGTGTGTGTGTGTGTGTGTGTAGAACATTTTACTCATCCATCAGAAGGGTTGAATACTTACCATTTACACTGATGTGGATGGAACTGGAGGGTGTTATGCTTAGCGAAAGAAATCAACCAGGGGAAGATAATTATCATATGGTTTCACTCACATGTGGATTATAAGAAACAGCTCAGAGGATCATAGGGGAATGGAGGGAAAACTGAATGGGAAGTCATCAGAGAGGGAGAAAAACCAAAAGAGACTCTTAATTATAGGACACAAACTGAGGATTCCTGGAGAGGAGGTGGGTGAGGGGATGGGGAAACTGGGTGATGGGCATTTTTGGTGAGCACTGGGTGTTATATACAATTGATAAATTATTGAACACTACATGTGAAACTAATGATGTACTGTATTTTGGCTAATTGAATGTAAATTTTTAAAAATCCAATAGTGAACTATGCTCCTAAATTGAAATGAACAGACATTGTTGCATATTTTCAGTCTGAAATATTATTAGATTTCATTATGAATATGTTTATTTATGTTTTCAATATACTTGTATTTCAATATATTATAATATACTTGTAATTCAATATACTTTTATTTATTTTTGTTATTAACGTTCTTCATCTCTAATTTTTATACCATGTTCATGTCAATCTTATCCAATCAGTTGGAGTGCATGCCCTACATTTCATTCGATAAATCTATTAGGAAAATTTGTGGAGAACCAAAAATGCAGGGTAGTGAGAGGCCCTTAAGCTTGTCTTTTCTCTAGAACACATCTAGATTGCTATCAAATCCTTCTGAATACCCAGAAAATTGAGGGAGAAAAGATGACACATCCAGTAGAGTAGGATGTGAGGAGATATGGTTTGGGGGAAAAACTGATCACAGGTGTTGAAGAAGGGAGGGATCCCTGTCACAGAGAAAGGCAGGAGAGGGAGGCACACAGGCGAATGTACAAGGAGAAAGCTTTCCCAAAACCATTGGCTGAGAAAATGAGAGAAGTTGATTTTTATGATTTTTTTTTTATAACCAGTGTTCTCAAAGACTGGAATTTTAAAGATCAGAGAGCTTGGCTGGGATAGAGCCCTGAGTGTTCTGCCCTACTACTGGAAAAAAGTAACCCCAAGGCAAGTAACCCCAAGGTAGACAGAATGATCTGAAGAACGCCTAAGGCCCATGAGGGAGAGATGGTTTGCTCTTATTGGAGTGCTTCTGTGATAGGTGACATTCACAGAGACAATATGCCAGGGACAAAAGACCCTGCTTGTCCCATTTCCTTTCCCCAGCCTTCAGAGTAGGTGCAGAGACACGTCGTGTGGGCTTCTTGCCCCAACCCTGGCTGCCTAAACTGATTGTTCCAACACCTATGCCCCTGAGCTCTGGCATTACTGTCCTTCTTTGTCAAATCTCTCTCAGACCCAGTGTGGCAAGACCGTCCTACAGAACCTAGAGCACACAATCACAGCATTTCCCTATGTTTTGCACTTCTGTGTAAGTGGCTGGGATAGAGCCCGAAGCACACTGCTTTGCTCCAGGCAGGCAAGCAACCCAGAGACAGAAGACATGGAAACTGTGATCTGAAAAATGTTTGGGATGCTCAGGGGGATTACTCACTCTTCTGGGAGTGCTTCCCTGAGAGTAGCAACAACAGAGACCCCTTTCCAGAAACAAGGAGCAGATTGATACCATTTTCTCCCTGTACTCATTAGCATAAACCATCTTCATTAGAAAGCACAGTGCCAACACCAAGTCCCACCGTCTGCTTTCTGTTGCTACTGCTTTTCTCAGGCAAGTGGACGTAAGTCCCCATGCAGTGCATCCCTTCCCCAGAAGACCAGACAAAACTTGTGCACACACCATGTCTCCCAACCAGTAAGTTCTTAAAGGCTTCAGTTCTAGTGGGAGTGGCTGTTATGCCTGAGTTTTTGTGTCCCGCATCCGAGAGACCACCAAGGAGCCAACACCAATGTAAACACACAAGGGTTTATTCAATAAGCTTAAGCCTGGGCCCAAGTATACCCGACACAGCGGAGTAGGGACTTGGACCCCGAACCAGACTACAGTCAGAGTTTTTAAAGGAAGAGTAGGGGTGGATTCAGTGGTGCGTGAGGACAAAGAGGATGTTCAGAAGGGCTATCAGGGTAAAGAAGACTGTCAGGATATTGGAGGCCTGGTTATTATCAAGCCAAGGCTATTTTTCCCTCTAATGAGGCACTAACATGAAGACAGTTGAGAGTTTCCTGGTGGAATGTCACATTCCTCCTATCAAGCGTCCTTGTTAGTGAGATTTAGCACTGGGACATTTGTAAACCGAGGGAGACTCCTGTCTTGAAGGATTGTGATTTCTACAAGTTAACTATTTGTTCACACATACTACTGAGGGGAGAGGAGTGGGTGGAGAGGGGGTGCAAGGTGCCAACTTTTGCTTTGTCAAGATGGCTGTACTTATGTCAGGGGTAGACTTGAGGTGGGTACAGCCTTGTTTTTCGTGGCCTCCACAGGGGTACCAGGTCTCGTTGAACAAGCTGACCAGAGCACACCTAGTTATAACTCAACACATTCTTGCCAAGAACCAAACACTGGCAACTGCAGGTAATGAGAGCCTCTGCAGATGACTGGCCTGAAGGATAGAGCAGCTAAAACACAGGAGCAGAGTGTTAACAGCACCCAATGGAGATACTCCCTGACGTGCTAGGTCCTAGACACTATATGACCTCTTCATATGGCCATTACCCTCAGAAGCAGGAAACATAACAGGATTTTCTAACAGAAAGAAGAAGGTAGAGACTGACAAATGCCAAGATGGAAGAGTGCATCCTAAAAGAAAGAACAAGAAATGGTCATGACCAGACATCTAATTGAAATAGATTCAAGTAATTTGCCTGATGGAGAATTTAAAGCAACAGTCACAAGATACTCACCAGTCCTCCAAGAACAATGGAAGACATCAGGGAGATCCTTGCAATAGAGATAAAATTTAAAACAAAAATAAAAATTAAAAAAAGGAAATCGATCAGTAATGAAAATGCAACTGACATTCAAAACAGATTGGATGTAATGACTGGGAGGTTAGAAGAAGAAAAACAATGAATAAATGATATCAAATATAAAATAATGATACAAATAATGAAGCTGAACCAAAGAGAGAAAAAAAAAGAACTATGAATCTAGTAATAGATTTTGGAACTCAGTGACTCCATCAAACATAATAACATTTGTACATACAAATTCCAGAAGAAGAAAGAGCAAAGAGGACAGAAGGTTTATTTGAGGAAATAGTAGTTGAAAATTCCATAATCTGGGGAAGTAAGGCTAGCTGCAGATCTCTCCACAAAAACTTGGAAAGCCAGTAAAGAGCAGCATGATTTATTCAGTGTGCTGAATGAGAAAAATGAAAAAAATCTACAGTCAATATATTATCCATCAAGGCTATAATTCAGAATAGAAGGAGAGATAAAGAGTTTCCCAAAGAAACAAAAATTAAAGGACTTCATGATCGCCAACCCAGGCCTGAAAGAAATATTAAAGAGGGCCCTCTGAGTTGCAAAGAAAAACCAAAAGTGACAAAAACTAGATAGGAACAGGGGACAACTCCAGAAACATTGACAAAACAAATAATAAAATATCACTAAATACACATCTATCAATGATTACTTTGTGTAAATGGACTAAATGGTCCAATAAAAAGAATATAGGATATTAGAATGGATTAAAAATACAAGACCCATCTATATGTTGCCTAAAGGGACTAATTTAGATTTAAAGACAACTGCAGGTTTAAAGAGAATGGATTGAGAAGCATGTATCATGGAAATGGAAGTCAAAAGAAGCCAAGTAGCAATACTCATATCAGATAAACTAGATTTTAAATCAAAAACTGTGGGCTTCTAGGTGGCTCAGTCGTTAAGCGTCTGCCAACAGCTCCAGTCATGATACCAAGGTCCTGGCATCAATCCCCACATTGGGCTCCCTGCCCTGCCAGGAGACTGCTTCTCCCTCTTCCACTCCCCCTGCTTGTGTTCCCTCTCTTGCTGTGTCTCTCTCTGTCAAATAAAATAAAATCGTAAAAATCAATCAACCAAACACTGTAGCAAGAGAAGAAGGAAGGGCACTCTATCAAAATAAAGAACACAATCCACCAAGAGTATCTAACAATTGCAAATATTTATGCCCCTAACATGGGAGCAGCCAAGTACATAAAACAATAACAAACATAAAGGAACTTATTGATAATAGTACAATAATAGTAGGGGACATTAATACCCCACTTACACCAGTGGACAAATCATCTAAGCAGAAAATCAACAAGGAAACAATGTCTATTCGCACTCTGGGCTAGGTGAACTTAACGGATATATTCAGAACATTTCCAGGAGGAGATACCTTCTTCTAAATAGAAGAATATAGTTTCTTTGTAGTGCATATGGAACATTCTCCATAATAGTTCATATACTAGGTCACAGTTGGGCCATAACAAGTACAAAACACTGCAATTATAACATACATGTTTTCTGGCCAAAATGCTATGAACCTTAAAGTCAGTCACAAATACATGGAAGATATAGAACACGCTACTAAAGAATAAGTGGATCATCTAGCATATCAAAGAAGAGTTTTAAAAATACATGGAAACAAATGAAGATGGAAACAAAATTGTCCAAAATATTTGGGATGAAGCAAAAGCATTCCAGGAGAGAAATGCACAGCAACACAGGTGAACCTGAAGAAACAAGAAAAACCTCAAATAACCAACCTAACTTTATACCTAAGAGAGTTAGAAAAACAACAAATAAATCCTAAAGGAAGCAAAACAGAAATAAGAAACTGATGAGTAAAATTAATGATATAGAAATTTTAAAAAATATAACAGATCAATAGAGTTAGGAGAAGGTTCTTTGAAAAATTAATAAAATTGATAAACTGCTAGCTAGATATATCAAAAATAAATATAAACAAGACAGAAGAAATAATACTACCATGGAAATATAAACAATTTTAAGAGAACATTATGATAACTATCTGCCAACAAATTTGACAATCTGGAAGAAATTTATTAATTCCTAGAAACATATGATTTACCAAAACTGAAACAGAAAGTAATAGACTACTTGAATGGGCTGATAACCAGGAAGGTAGTTAAATCAGTAATCAAAAATCACCCAAGAAACAAAAGCCAAGGCCAGAAGGCTTCTCAAGGGGAATTCTTCCAAACTTTTTTTTTTCAGTGTTCCAAGATTCATTGTGTATAAACCACACCCAGTGCTCCATGCAATACATGCCCTCATTAATATGCATCACCAGGCTCACCTAACCCCCATCCCCCTTCCCTCCAAAACCCTTAGTTTTTTTCTCAGAGTCCATAGTCTCTCATGTTTCATCTCCTTCTGTGATTTGCCTCAATTCACTTTTACTTTCTTTCTCCTAATGTTTTCCATGTGATTCCTTATGCTGCACAAGTAAGTGAAACCATATGATATGAATCTCTCTGCTTGACTTATTTCACTCAGCATAATCTCCTCCAGTCCCGTCCATGTTGAAACAAAAGTTGGGCATTCATCCTTTCTGATGGAGACGTAATACTCCATTGTATATATGGACAACATCTTCTTTATCCATTTGTCTGTTGAAGAG
Organism: Enhydra lutris kenyoni; assembly: GCF_002288905.1. Classification (NCBI taxonomy): domain Eukaryota; kingdom Metazoa; phylum Chordata; class Mammalia; order Carnivora; family Mustelidae; genus Enhydra; species Enhydra lutris. The sequence goes on from NW_019154190.1 coordinate 130,717, forward strand.
AATCTCAGCTTTTTCCACAGTTTGGCAATTGTGGTCACTGTTACTATGAACAGTGAGGGTACATATGGAATTTCTTTTCACTATATCTGTAAATTTGGGGTAAATACCCACTAGTCAAAATGCCGGGTCATAGGGCAACTCTATTTTTAACTTCTTAAGGAATCTCCACACTGTTTTCCAAACTAGCTGGCATCATGTTTCCTGATTTCAAACTTTACTGCAAAACTCTGATCACTAAGACAGCATGGCATTAGCAAACAAACAAATGGACCTGTGGAACAGAGTACAGAGTCCAGATATGGACCCACAACTCTATGGTCAACTAATCTTGGACAAAGCAGGAAAAAATATACAGTGGAAAAAAGACAATCTCTTCAATAAATGGTGCTGGGAAAATTGGGCAGTTATGTATAGGAGAATGAAACTCGACCATTCTTTACACCATACACAAAGATAAACTTGAAATGGATAAAAGCCCTCATGAGGCAGGAATCTATCAAAATCCTAGAGGAGAACATAGGCAGCAACCTCTTTGAAATCAGCCACAGCAAGTTCTTTCAAGGCATGGTTCCAAAGGCAAAGGAAACAAAAACAAAAATAAACTTCTGGGACTTCATCAAGATCAAAAGCTTGTGCACAGCAAGGAAACAGTCAACAAGATAAAGAGGCAACCCACAGAATAGGAGAAGATATTTTCAAATGACACTACAGACAAAGGGCTGATATCTAAGATCTATAAAGAACTCCTCAAACTCCACACTCAAAAAAAAAAAATTATCAAGTCAAAAAATGGGCAGAAGACATGAACAGGCACTTCTCCAAAGAAGACATGCAAATGGCTAACAGACACATGAAAAAATGCTCATCTTCACTAGCTGTCAGGGAGATTCAAATCAAAACCACATTGAGATACCATCTTCCAAACATTTTTTTCCATCTTCTAAATATTTAATAGAAGTTCATACCTTTCTCAAACTTTTCCATAAAGAAGAAGGAAAGAAAACTCCCAAATTCATTCTATGATGTCAGGATTACCCTCATTCCAAATTCAAATAGACTCCACTAAAAAGGAAAACTATAGGCTAATATTCCTGATTAATATGGATGAGAAAATTCTCACCAAAATGCTACCAAATTGAATCCAACAGTACATTAAAATAATTATTCACCATTCCTGCCTCACGTTGAGGTCTTTTATCCATTTCAAGTTTATCTTTGTGTATGGTCTAAGAGAATAGTTGAGATTCATTCTTTTACACATAGTTGTCCAATTTTCCCAGCACCATTTATTGAATAGACTGTCTTTTTCCACTGGATATTTTTTCCTGCTTTGTCAAACTTTCTTTAACCATAGAGTTGTGGGTTCATATCTAGACTCTACTCTGTCCCACTGGTCTATGTGTCTGTTTTTGTGCCAGTGCCATGCTGTCTTGGTGATTACAGCTTTTTAGTGAAGCTTGAAATCAGGCAATGTAATGCCCTGGCTTTGTTTTTCTTTCTCAACATTTCCTTGGTAATTCTGGTCTTTTCTGGTTCCATACAAATTTTAGAATTCTTTGTTCCAGCTCTTTGAAAAATGCCAGTGAAAATTTGATGAGGTTGGTGTTGAAAGTATAGATTGCTCTGTACAGCATAGACATTTTTACAATGTTTATTCTTACAATCCATGAGCATGGGATGTTTTTCCATCTTTTTGTGTCCGCATAGCCAAGAAGCTTCTGCGCAGCAAAGGAAACAGTCAAGCAAGCAAAGAAGCATCCCATGGGAAGGGAGAAGATATTTGCAATGACATTACAGATAAAGGGCTGGTATCTAAGATTTATAAAGAACTTCTCAAATTCAACACCCAAAAAACAAGTAATTAAAAAATGGGCAGAAGACATGAACAGACAATTCTCCAAAGAAGACACATGAGTAGTTAACAGAGACAGGAAAAACCGTTCAACATCATTAGCTATCAGGGAGATTCAAGTCAAAACCACTGGGATACAATCTTATAACAGCCAGAGTGGCTAAAATTAACAAGACAGGAAACAACAATTGTTGGCAAGGATGTGGAGACAAAGGGAACTCTCTTATACTCTTGGTGGGAATGCAAGCTGGTGCAGCCACTCTGGAAAGCAGTATGGAGGTTCCTTAAGACATTAAAAATAAAGCTACACTATGACCCAGCAATTCCACTACTAGGTATCTTTGCCCAAAGATACAGATGTGAAAGGAAAGGGCACATGCCTCCCAATGTTCATAGCAGTAATGTCCACATTAGCCAAATTGTGAAGGAGCTGAGATGCCCTTCAACAGATGAATGGATAAAGAAGATATATTTTATATATACAATGGGATATTACTCAGCCATTAGAAAGAGTGAATACCCACCCATTGCACAGACATGGGGAGAACTGGAGGGGATTATGTTAAGAGAAATAATTCAAGAACAGAAAGACAATTCTCCTATGGTCTCACTTATACATGGAACATAAGGAATAGAATAGAGGACATTAGGAGAAGGAAGGGAAAAATGAAGGGGGGAGGGGGGTCAGAGTGGGAGATGAACCATGAGAGACTATGGACACACACCAGGAAACAAATTGAGGGTTTTAGAGGGGAGGGAGGTAGGGGGGGTTAGCCTCATGATGGGTATTAAGGAGGGTGCGTATTGCATGGCACACTGGGTGTTACATGCAAACAATGAATCATGGAACACTACATCAAACACTAATGAAGTAATGTATGGTGACTAACATGGCATAATAATAAAAAAAATCAGAAAAAGTTTCACTAGCTGAGATAAATGGTGGTCTTATTCATTCAAATGACCAAATCTCATTAACAGATCACAATACATAAAAGGAACTGATACAAGGCCCCTCAAAGGGGCAGAATATACTACATTTACCAACCCAATCAAAAAGCATATTTATAGTATTTCTGACAAAGAAAAAGTATTCTTCATAAAGACTCTCAATGAACTAAAAGCGAGCACATCCAGGTAAACACATCAGGAAAATATTGCATGAGAAAAATGAGAATATCAACTAAGAGATAGAAACTATAAAAAAGTACCAAACTAATTCTGAAGCTGAAAAATAAACTAAACTGAAAGTGTCCATAAAGACAGGTCATTTGAAATCTTTGAGTCAGAGAAAGAAAAATATCATATGATTTCAATCATATGGGGAAGTGAAGAAACAATCGAGCAAACTAACAAACAAACAAAACAAAACAAAAAACAACACAGACAGAGACCAACCAAGAAACAGACACTTAAATCGAGAACAAAATGATCATTGGGGAGATGGGTAAAACAAGTCATGGGAATTAAGGAGTGCACATGTGATGAGCACTGGATATTATAGAAAGTGTTGAATCACTAAATTGTGTATGTGCAACTAATATTACACTCTATGTTAACCATTTGTTAAAATATTATTTTTGCCCCAATGCACTGTCTTTGTCAAAGATTGGTTGATTATATTACATATTTATTATGTGTTTTTAAGAACCTATTTCTGATCTCTGTATTTTCTTCCAAAGGTCTGTTTAGTTCTTTTGCAAATACCACATTGTCTTGATCAACAAAGATTTATAGAAAGTCTTGAATTCAGGTAGCACTAGTTTTCCAACTTAGTTCCTTTGATAATTTTCTAATCATATGATTTTGTTTTATAGTTCTTGAGTTGTAGGGTTTCTTTATATATTCCATATATCATCTCCTTATATTTTGCAAATATTTGTTTTTCAAATATTTTCTATCATTCCATAGTTTGCCTTTTCACCCTGGGTGTTTTCTTTCCTGTAAGGAAAAATTCCAGCCTTATGTTTTCACACTTGTCTATTTTTGCTTTTTATTCCTTGTTCTTTTTGGTGACATATCCAATAAATTTTTTGTTAACATATAATGTATTATTTGTTTCAGGGGTATAGGTCTGTGATTCATCAGTCTTACACAATTCACAGGGCTCACCATAGCACATACCCTCCCCTATGTCCATTACCCAGTCACCCTATCCATACCACCCTCCTCTACTCCAGCAACCCTTAGTTTGTTTCCTGAGATTGATTCTCTTCAGGTTTGTCTCCCTCTCTGGTTTTGTCCTGTTTTGTTTTCCCTCCATTCCCCCTGTGATCCTCTTTCTTGTTTCTCAAATTCCTCATATCAGTGAGATCATATGATAATTGCCTTTCTCTGACTTATTTCACTTAGCATAATACCCTCTAGTTCCATCCATATCATTGTAAATGGCAAGATTTTGTTTTTTGATGGCTGCATATTCATATATGCATATGTGTGTATATATATATGCATATATATATACACATATATACGTATGTATGTATCTCACATCTTCAATATGCATTGATCTATTGATAGACATCTAGACTCTTTTCATAGTTTGACTATTGGGGATGTTACTGCTATAAACATTGGGGTGCACATGCCCCTTTGGATCACTACATTTGCAGCCTTAGGGTAAATACCCACTAGTGTGATTGCTGGGTCATAGGGTAGCTCTATTTTCAACTTTTTGAGGAGCCTCCATGCTGTTTTCCAGAGTGGCTGCACCAGCTTTCATTCCCACCAACAGTAAAGGATGGTTCCCCTTTCTCCGCCTCCTCGCCAGCATATGTCTTTTCCTGACTTGTTAATTCTAGCCATTCTGACAGGTGTGAAGTGGTATCTCACTGTGGTTTTGATTTGTATTTCCCTGATGCTGAAGTGATGTGGAGCACTTTTTCATGTGTCTTTTGGCCATCTGGATGTCTTCTTTGCAGAACTGTCCATGTCTTCTGTCCATTTCCTGATTGGATTATTTGTTCTTTGGGTGTTGAGTTTGAGAAGTTCTTTAGACATTTTGGATACTAGCCCTTTATGTAATATGTCATTTGTGAATATCTTCTCCCATTCTATCAGTTGTCTTTTGGTTTTATTGACTGTTCCCTTTGCTGTGCAAAAGCTTTTGATCTTGATGAAGTCCCAATAGTTCATTTTTTGCCCTTGCTTCCCTTGCCTTTGTTGATGTTTCTCAGAAGAATTTGCTGTGGCTGAGGTCAAAGAGATTGTTGCCTGTGATCTCAAGGATTTTGATGGATTCCTGTCACACATGGAAAACTTTCATCCATTTGAGTCTATTTTTGTGTGTGTGGTGTAAGAAAAAATGGTCCAGTTTTATTCTTCTGCATGTGCCTGTCCAATTTTCCCAACACCATTTGTTGAAGAGATTTTCTTTTTTCCAAAGAACATTAATTCCTGCTTTGTCAAAGACTAGTTGACCATACAGTAGATGGTCTATTTCTGGGATCTCTATTCTGTTCCATTGATTTATGTGTCTGTTTTTGTGCTAGTACCATACTGTCTTGTTGATTACAGCTTTGTAATAGAGCTTGAAGCCTGGAATTGTGATGCCACGAACTTTGGCTTCCTTTTTCAACATTCTTCTGGCTATTCATAGTCTTTTCTAATTCCACATAAATTTTGTGATTGCTTGTTCCATTTCTTTGAAAAATTGGATGGTATTTTGACAAAGATTGCATTAAATGTGTAGATTGCTTTTGGTAGCATAGACATTTTCACAATATTTGTTCTGCCAATCCATGAGCATGGATTGTCTTTCCATTACTTTGTGTCTTCCTCAATTTCCTTCATGAGTACTTTATAGTTTTCTGAGTACATATTCTTTCCCTCTTTGGTTAGGTTTTTCCTAGGTATCTTATGGTTTTGGGTGCAATAGTAAATGACATTGACCCCTTAATTTCTCTTTCTTCTCTCTTGCCTTTGGCGTATATAAAAGCAATCCAAACTGGCAAAGAAGAAGTCAAACTCTCACTTTTGCAGATGATATGATACTATATGTGGAAAACTCAAAAGGCTCCACTCCAAAAACTGAGAGAACTCATACAGGAATTCGGTAAAATGTCAGGATATAAATCAATGCACAGAAATCAGCTGCATTTCTATATATTCAATTGTTTTTATGTCCCAATTATATTTTTATTTACTACATAAAAGTATGCAACTTTATTTCTTATGTATGTTTTCTTTCATTCTTGACTAGTTTATATGCCTCTGATGGCATGGATTAGATATATTTTCTCAGTGAATCAAAGTACATCCAGTCAATAAGTGTTGGTAATATCTTTTTTGAAAAAAAATAATGTATTTTAGATAAATTTGTATTTTATAATTTTCTTACATATTTATATATACATATATATATATACATGTTTACTAACTATATGAAGTAGTTACCACAGTTCAGTTTGATAATCAATAATCAGTTTGATATCAATAATGATCTATCTCCTATGGTTTTTGTAAAGTTAAAAAAAAAACCTGCACTTTTTAGAAGAATCCCTAATACAAAGTGAGTATTAAATAAGTGTATATGGTGATGATGGTGATGATGATGATGATGATGATGAAGATGAAGATGAAAACACATTCCATGACATTTTACTGAAATTAAAGGACTGGTTCCTGTCAATAGCATCTGCAATGATTTTACTGATTTCTTTTTGATTTTTTAGGCTCCTATAGAAGTTGTGTTTACAAGTTCTTTTCTAATTTGAGAAACTTATTTTAATTAGAATTGTCATAAATTATTCTCTGGAGTGTTGTTTCAGTAGAAGCTCTGTCCCTAGAGAAGCATAAATAATTAACTCAACCTTCCCTCCTGTTTTTATATTACAGTAATCTGTACATGTGATCATTGGCACACCATAGTATTGATTCACTCATTCCTACACAGAGTCCTTATACAGTGTCCTATAACCATAGTTATATACTCCTGTGCCTTGTTTCTTAACATTCTGAGACTGTCAGGAGAATGCAGTCCATAGAAATGATTCTAATCATGGATGGCACCAAACCATGCAGTTATAAAGGAGCAATACTCTGAAACCATGCACTTGCACGTTCATAAAAATTCTGAGGTACCCTCCAGCAGGTAAGCAAAGAATTGACAATATTCTCTCCTTTCAACTATGGTCTTTCTTTCTTCTCCATTTCTCACTTACTGATAACATTATGTAAAATTTTGGAATTGACTGAAAGGATTGTTATTGTCCCAACTTGGGACTTTAGTGTTTATCTTATATTACTAGTGCTCTCAAGGCATCCATTAATTGCCCATGATCAAACCAATTATTTAGCAGATCACAGGAAAGACTCACAAATAAAACACCTTACTCCACAATTATTTTTTTTCACACCAAATCAATTAATATTTCCTTTCCCGTCTGTGATTAAAGGAAAGTAAACTGTGGCCCTTCATAATACATAACCACATTAAGAAATTTATTACCTAATAACTAAACTACAGAATTCATGTTATTATATTAGGAATAGTCATTATAAAGAATCACAGTGCAAACTCCCAACATTGATCCAATTTTTTCTCTTCTATCATAAAATGAATAATACACAAAACTCAGAAATTTATCTGAATAAATTCTCACTTGCTTCCTCATTGTGAAGTAAATAAATAAGAATGAAAGTCATCAAAAGAAAAAATAAATAATTTAGGTCAGAAAAAAAATGACCAAACTTAAATTAAAAGACACAAGATCTTGTCTTATTTCCAACTTTGACCCTTCAATGATATAAATTTTAGCTAATCTCTACAACATTCATCCATCACATCTATTGAAGAGCAGCGGAAGACATTCCTAATTAAATTAGCATTTCCAACACCAATCAGTAAGAAATCTGTGTTTCTTGTAATCTAAAATTTGAAATCACTCCCTAATTCTAACTTTTAACAAAACAAACAAACAAAAGTAATTAATTAAAACAACAACAAAACAATCTCCTCTCCATGAATGGTGCGGTTTTCTCTGTCCTTTTTAGTTTTGATTTGCAGTATGAACTGTACAAAGTTAGGCTTTGCTGCTTCTCTTAGTCAAATTCAAAAACATCCATTATTTTCTCCTTCTTCCCTAAAGTTTTCTGTGTTTGAATTCCAAGATAAATTTAATCACAGTGATTTAAGTCATATTTTGATTATTTTTTCTCTTAAATGACCTCTGAACATCTTATTCACTATGAAATGTGATTCTATATAGAGATTACATGAGACTGACTTTATTTTCCTTAGTGGTCAATTTAACTGTAACAGACGTTAGAACCAGTAACTCAGGAGTCATGAACCTATTTCTGATCATGTATATATTTGTCGTTGTTGTCTTTGTTGTTGTTCTTTTTAATACTTTTTCTTCCAATGAAAATAAAATAGCTTTTAAAAGCTATTTTTGTACACATATATTAATAAAGAATTAGACATGACTGGAACTCTGCCAGCACTCTGAATGAATGCCTTTACATCTGAAGGGATTAAGGTCACTGTGTTATGTCTATATCAAAGGGCACACTACTCATCTGTTCACATGCAGAGCTAACTTCAGTCTCAGAGTCCCTATACAGAGGGGAGCCTCACTGGCCTTTCAAAAGAGCACTTTTCACATCTTACTGTAGAACTGTCTTCCATAGGTTATCTTAGGACTTATTCATATATGGGGAAAATGTAATTTGTTTAAATTTTTCCATTATCATTCCTTCACAAAGAGAAACATGACTGATAGCTATAGATAGGGTACTTCTCATGTTGAGTTGCAAAGACCAACCATGAGTGTATCTTTTTTTATTATGTCAGGTGGAAGTGGCAACATTATGGATCACAGAAA
>NW_019154190.1:142395-146877 GCF_002288905.1 Enhydra lutris kenyoni
TATTAATATATAAATAGCTATTTATATATTAATATAGAAATAAAATATCTTTAAAAGCTATTTTATTATCATTGAGAAGAAAAAGTATTAAAAAGAACAATGATGTGGTCCATATACACTATGGAGTATTATGCCTCCATCAGAAAGGATGAATACCCAACTTTTGTGTCAACATGGACGGGACTGGAAGAGATTATGCTGAGTGAAATTAGTCAAGCAGAGAGAGTCAATTATCATATGGTTTCACTTATGGAGCATAACAAATAACCTGGAGGACATAGGGAGATGGAGAGGAGAAGGGAGTTGAGGGAAATTGCAATGGGAGATGAACCATGAGAGACTATGGACTCTTAAAGACAATCTGATGGTTTTGAAGGGGCGGGGGTGGGAGGTTGGGGGAGCCAGGTGGTGGGTATCAGGGAGGGCACGTATTGCATGGAGCACTGGGTGTGGTGCATAAACAATGAATTCTGTTACACTGAAAATAAATTAAAAAAAAAACACAAAAACAATGACAATGACAAAACTATACACGATCAGTAATAGGTTCCTGACTCCTGAGTTACAGGTTCTAACCTCTGTTACAGTTAAATTGACTACCAAGGAAGGTAAGGTCAGTCTCATGTAATCTCTCTATAGGATGACATTTCATAGTGAATAAGCTGTTCAGAGGTCTTTTAAGAAAAAGAAAAAGAAACAAACATGTGATTCTATATGGATTAAATTTATGAATTTAATATGGATTAAATTCATCTTGGAATTCAAACATAGAAAACATTAGGAAAGAAGGGGAAAATAATTATCTTTTGAATTTGACTAAGAGAAGCAGCAAAGCCTAATTTTGTACAGTTCATACCACAAATCAAAAATAAAAAGTACAGAGAAAACAGCACCATTCTTGGAGAGGAGCTTTTTTTTATTGGTTGTTTTTATAAATTTGGGGGTTTTTTGGTTAAATAAAAGTTTGCATTAAGGAATGATTTCAAATTTCAGATTACAAGAAACACAAATTTGTTACTGATAGGTGTTGGAAATGTTAATTTAAATAGGAATTTCTTCTGCTACTCTTCAATAGATGTGATGGATGAATATTGTAGAGATTAGCTAAAATTTATATTATTAAAGGGTCAATGTTGGAAATAAGACAAGATCTTGTGTCTTTAATTTAGGTTTGGTCTTTTTTTTTTTCCTGACCCAAAATATTTATTTATTATTTCACTAAGTTTTATTCTTATTTATTGACTTCACAATGAGGAAGCAAGTGAGAATTTCAGATAAATTTATGAATTATGTGTATTTTTCACTTTATGATAGAAGAGAAAGAATTGGATCAAAGTTGGGATTTTGTACTGTGATTTTTTATAATGACTATTCCTAATATAATAATACAAATTCAGTAGTTTAGTTAATAGGCACTAAATTTCTTAATGTGGTGACATAGTATGAAGGGCTACAGTTTACTTTCCTATAATCACAGACAGGAAAGAAAATATTGATGGATTTGGTGGAAAAGAAAAAAGAAGTAACTGTGGAATAAGGTGTTTTATTTGAGAGTTTCCTGTGATCTTCTAGATAATTGGTTTGATCATGGGCAATTAATGGATGCCTTGAGAGCACTAGTAATATAAGACAAACACTAAAGTCCCAAATTGGGACAATAACAAGCCTTTCAGTCAATTCCAAAATTTTTATTAAGGTTATCAGTAAGTGAAAAATGGAGGGGAAAGAAAGACCATCAATTGAAAGAAGAGAATATTGTCAATTCTTTGCTTACCTCCTGAAGTGTACCTCAGAATTTTTATGAATGTGCAAATGCATGGTTTCACAGTATTCCTCCTTTATAACTGCATGGTTTGGGTGTCATCCATGATTGGAATAATTTCTATGGACTGCATTCTCCCGACAGTCTCAGAATGTTAAGAAACAAGGCACAGGAGTATATGACTATGGCTATAGGACACTGTATAAGACTCCATGTAGGAATGAATGATGCAATACTATGGTGTGCCAATGATCACATGTACAGATTATTATAATATAAAAACAGGAGGGAAGCCTGAGTTCATTATTTCTGCTTCTCTAGGGACAGAGCTTCTACTGAAACAATACTCCAGAGAATAATTTTAACAATTCTAATTAAAAGTTTCTTGAATTAGAAAAGAACTAGTAAATACAACTTCTATATAGATTGAACCTAAAAAATCAAAAAGAAATCAGCAAAATCATTGCAGGTGCTATTGACAGGAATCAGTCCTTTAATTGCAGTATAATGTCATGGAATGTGTTTTCATCTTCATCATCATCATCATCATCATCATCATCTTCTTATTCTTCATCCTCATCACCATCACCACCATATACATTTATTTAATACTCACATTGTATTAGGGATTCTTCTAAAAAGTGCAGTTTTTAAAAACTTTACAAAAACCATAGGAGAGAGATCATTATTGATATCAAACTGATTACTGATTATCAAACTGAATTGTGGTAACTACTTCATATAGTTAGTAAACATATATTTAAATATGTAAGAAAATTATAAAATATAAGTATAATATAATATATTATATAAATATAGTATATATAAATATAAATATGAATTTATCTAATATATTTTTCAAAAAATATATTACCAACCCTTATTGACTGATACATACTTTGATTCATTGAGAAAACACATCTAATCCATACTATCAGAGGCATATAAACTAGTCAAGAATGAAAAATACATACATAAGAAATAAAGTTGCATACTTTTATGTAGTGAATAAAAATACAATTGGGACAAAAAACAATTGAATGTATAGAAATACAACTGATTTCTGTGCATTGCTTTATATCCTGACATTTTACTGAATTCCTGTATGAATTCTCTCAGTTTTGGAGTGGAGCCTTTTGAGTTTCCCACATAAAGTGTCATATCATCTGCAAAAGTGAGAGTTTGACTTCTTCTTTGCCAGTTCAGATGGCTTTTATATACACCAAAGGCAAGAGAGAAAGAAAGAGAAATTAAGGGGTCAATGTCATTTACTATTGCACCCAAAACCATAAGATACCTGGGAAAAACCTGACCAAAGAGGGAAAGAATATGTACTCAGAAATCTATGAAGTACTCATGAAAGAAATTGAGGAAGACGCAAAGAAATGGAAAGATGATGCAAGCTCATGGATTGGAAGAACAAATATTGTGAAAATGTCTATGCTACCAAAAGCAATCCACACATCTAATGCAAAATACCATGTCAAAATACCATCCATTTTTTCAAAGAAATGGAACAAATAATCATAAAATTTATACGGAACTAGAAAAAACCATGAATAGCCAGAAGAATGTTGAAAAAGAAAGACAAAGTTGGCAACATCACAATTCCAGCCTTCAAACTCTATTGCAAAGCTGTAATCAACAAGACAGTATAGTATTAGCACAAAGACAGACACATAAATCAATAGAGATTGATAGAGATCTCTATTAATAGAGAACCTAGAAATGGACCATCTACTCTATGGTCAACTAATCTTTGACAAAGCAGGAATTAATGTTCATTAGAAAAAAGTCTCTTCAACAAACGGTGTTGGAAAAATTGGACAGGCACATGCAGAAGAATAAAACTGGACCATTTTTTCTTACACTACACACAAAAAAATAAACTCAAAATGGATGAAAGTCCTCCAGGTGAGACAGGAGTCCATCAAAATCCTTGAGGAGATCACAGGCAGCAACCCCTTTGACCTCAGTTGCAGCAAATTCTTCCCAGAAACATCGCCAAAGGCAAGGGAAGCAAGGGCAAAAATTAACTATTGGGACTTCATCAAGATCAAAAGATTTTGCTCAGCAAAGGAAACAGTCAATAAAACCAAAAGACAACTGATAGATATTCACAAATGACATATCAGATAAAGGGCTAGTATCCAAAATGTCTAAATAACTTCTCAAACTCAACACCCAAAGAACAAATAATCCAATCGAGAAATGGGCAGAGGACATAAACAGACATTTCTGCAAAGAAGACATCCAGATGGCCAACAGACACATGAAAAAGTGCTCCACATCACTCGGCATCAGGGAAATACAAATCAAAATCACAATGAGATATCACCTCACATCAGTCAGAATGGCTAGAAATAAAAAGTCAGGAAATGACAGGTGTTGGCAAGGATGCAGAGAAAGGGGAACCCTCCTACACTGTTGGTGGTGATGAAAGCTGGTGCAGCTACTCTGGAAAACAGTATGGAGGCTCCTCAAAATGTTGAAAATAGAACTACCCCATAACCCGGCAATTGCACTACTTGTTATTTACCCTAAAGATACAAAGGTAGTGATCCGAAGGGGCACATGCACCCAAATGTTTATAGCAGCAATATCAGCAATAGCGAAATTATGTAAAGAACCTAGATGTCTATCAACAGATGAATGAATAAAGAAGATGTGATACATACACACACACACACACACACACACACACACACACACACACACAC